>NW_005842219.1:0-21687 GCF_000455745.1 Alligator sinensis
CTGCAGCCATGGCAATTCTGCCACACGGAGCCAGGCTGGCAGCCGAGCGTGGCTCCGGGTGGCCTGGCTCCACTTTTCAGCAGTGTGCGCTGGCCAAGCATGTATGCTTCCATTTTCTTTTCCCCACCGCGGATTTTTTTCACTCCTGGATATCCCCATTCACAGCATGGAGAACACCAGACTGCGGTATGTGCCAGTGCAAATCTGTTTGCAGCATCACATGCTGCACGGCTATGCTCGTCTCGATGTGCCCGTTGTGCTTAAAGTTGAGTTTGCATTTCAGTGCTTTGTTGGGGCAGGAACAGAGGGCTCAAGATCAAGACAAAAGTCGGAGTTATTTTGTTTTGCAGTATGTTAACCTTTCCGCCTTTTGTAATAGTAACTATTGCTGGGACAGTAGCTCTCAGGCTAATATTTGGAGTTTGTATTTCCTCCATCAAGCTTCACTGGCTTCTGTACACTAATATTTTCCAAGTACTCCCATACCTGTTCTGCAAATGGAGGCATGGAAGGTGACCACGACTAATCTAAAAAGGGGGAGGGGAGGCTCTTAATTCAATAAACAAGCAAACAAATAAACCAAAGGGAAAAAAAGGTTGAGTGTATTCCAAGCTAGGAAAAGAGAAAGCACCACCATTTTGTCTTCAAGCAAAATCTCAGCAGAATGAATTCTGCTACTGGCAAGATTTTGATGAGATCAAATTGATTACCACACCCTGTACAGAAGATCTCCAGTTTCTCTTCTAGAGCCCTGCAGCCAGCTCTAACCAGAAAGCGGAAAACAAGTTGTCATTCCAAAACAGACAACAGAAGCAGAAATACAGAAAGGTTTAAGAAACTCGGACACTGAGATTTATCAGATCACTGCCAAACCCTTGCAATAGAACAATCAGGAAATCGGTGTCCCTAATCTACCAGAGTTCAAATGCTCTGTTAATTAAATCTTTTGAAGATGGGTGCACGTGTGTGCTGGCGTGCACGCGTGAGTATGTCTGGTGGTGACAGAAATTAGTTTCACTGCTTTGCATTTGACAAGAACATAGGGCAACTCCGCTTCCTGCTATCTGATGACATATCATGCCTCATTATGAGAGAAGTCTCCTTTTTAACATGGTCTTTTGCATTGTGCTGTTTTTCTTTTCAGTTTTGACCATGGGTTTTGCAAGTGCTGCAAATTACCTGTTTGGATCTCATTAGACTGCGAAGGAGCTTTTTGTTGTAAACGCGCTCGGTCTCGGTCTGTGTTACCCAAGGACTGTGGGCACATTCAGAACATGCATAGTTGAAAGGTATTTGATAGGAGGGGGGACGTTGCTACTAACATGTCAGTTTGCCAATGGATATTCATTATACTATTTCCTCTCTCCATGTCTATCACTAAGCCATCATTTTAGCTCCACATTAAAGCTCATGAAGTTCACATTTATGTTTTAACAGCTTGCTTACAACAGGGATTTGAAAATTGATTATTTGCCTGGAAAAGACGAACTCTATCCATTAAGCATTTCCATGCAGGAGCCATGCCTACTATTAAAACTTTGCATGACTACGGAAGTGAAGATTCATTACATTGCAAGTCCAAGACTCGGTTTCCTGACCTCAAGGGCTAATCTGAATGGAATATTTTAAATCTTAGCTCAATCGTCAGTGAGTACACACACAGTGTATTTTTTTCCAAACTCAAACTCTGGAGAAGATTTAAAAGAAGGCAAGAAAGGAAAGAAACCAAGAGGCTTTCATCTACTGTTATGTTCACAGCAATCAACACTGGAAAATGGGAGATATTCCGACAGCCCACACCTTTTAAAATGCATTATTTTAAATAACTATATTAAGCTATTAAGCTTTGTTTGTTCACAAGAACACAAATTCAAGGCAGGATCACACTTTGCTAGAAGGGAAAGCATCACAGCCATTATCTGGGAAAATTAAAAAAAAAAAAAACAAGGTTTCTGCTTGAGACTGAAAGAGAAATGTGTAATGGTATTTACTTTTCATAACTGAAAGAATCTGAAAAAAAGGCTGGAGGCCACCACAGGCCCAGATAACAAGGTATTTATCCCGTGCATGTTTGTTAAGTCTCAACTGAACTGGCAGCACTGGACAGCGATCCGGGGTTCTCCCTAAAAATCACGCTGAAGCTGTACCATGATATCAAAGCATGACAAGGCTTACTATCAAACTTCAGCAAAAGAAATTAAAACGTAACCAAGGTTTTTACTGAGATCTCCTCTAGCTGACAGTGTGATTCCCCACATCAGCTCTTGGCTGTATAATGGGAGCCAAAACTGCTTTCCTCCTTTTCATTGCCTGTCCAACTTACAAGTGGCCAGGGGCTGCAGTCCTGTGGGCTACACCAGCAGGGTCCACATACTGCAGGGGTGGGCAAAATGCGGCCCGCGGGCCAGATGTGGCCCGCCAGGCCATTCTATCTGGCCCGTGGGGCCCCTAAAAAAAATAGAAAATTAATATGCATCTGCCCTGGGCTGCCTGTCATGCGGCCCTCAATGGCTTGCTAAAACTCAGTAAGCGGCCCTCTGCCCAAAATAATTGCCCGCCCCGACATACTGCTCCACTGCCTGTGCACCCTGGAGTGCCCCCTGCTTCACCACGTGCCCCAGTGCCACCCCCTCTCTGCTGCATTGTGTGCCTGGGTACCCTGCCTCACTCTAAGCTCCTGGGCCATGGGGTCCCCTGCTGCATCACACCTTTCCGGTTCCCTAGGCAGTGCCATGATGCACCACCCTACCCCCTGAGGCAGGGAAAGGGATGCCAGAGGGAAAAGTACCCTAGAAACTATAGCAGCTTGTGTAGCTGGAGCAATGGGGAGGAAGTAAAAGGGCAGAGTCATGACAGAAACAGTGAAGTGCCATGGTCTGACCACCATCTAAGTAAACAGAAAATAATCTATTCTCTGCTTAGCTTTTTCTTTTCCCTGCTAATTGTATCTTATGGCATTGATAGCATCCTCTAACCCATGGCTACATAAAGGGCAGGCTTTAAACTATACACTTTAAACAGTATCATGACCCATACAAATTGACCCAGGTTTTGGGGGAGATGAAGTCATAAAATTGTGTGAGCAAGCAAAGAGAAAAAGATTTGAAGGTGTCACGCATCGCTCGGTACAGTGTACAGCTCAGCGGGGTCCTGGCTCATGAACGAAGTTCCTAGACTTGATGGTGCAATGATTATTACACTTGATCTAATGACAGCAACAAGAGGTCTGCCGTGCACCCACAGTCATTATTATAGGTGTGGATTGAATCCCTGATGCCTAGCCCATTCAGTGAACGGTTCGTACTCTGCCCCTCTGCAGGTGAAAGAGGGTGTTTTGTGTGCAGCTACTGCCCTAACACTGCTGTTCACTTTTTCATGGGCAGGTTTGGCAGAACAGGAAAGGTGAATCTCGTGCTACTCTTGACCATGTTATATCAGTTTACTAGATAAAAATTACTGGCGTTTCCCCAGGCTCCTCCATACTCTTCCTAAGCACTAAATTTACTACAATAAATACATTCTCAGTCTTTCCCCAGTGGGGAAAAAGATGGTATTACTTATCAAGCTATGCTACTATTGTTCGCTATCCACTACATTGTAACGTATCAAAATGAATTGAATCCTGTCTTTCAACTGGCTGCAAATGAGAAGCTATCTACAAACAGATACTGTTACTACAGAGTATTTCATCCTATAACAGGGCAAGAGAGCTTAAGCTGCCTCATAGTGAACTCGTGAGGGGAAGCTTAGGAATTACTTGCTGCTGTAGGCCAGATTTTGTGCAGACTTACCCCTTCCAATAAATGTTGACAGGTATAAATCAAAGCGGTATTTGGCCACGGAAGCTTTACTTACGTCACTGAGTCTTTCCCGAGAGCTACTTCGATGGAAGCCTTTTGATTCTCCGCTGGCGCTTTCGCTGTCACTGTCTCGGCAGCTGTTTTGACCTGGCTTGAGCTGCAGGAGAGAGAAGCAGAGCTTTAGATTGGCGTGGATGGCTTCTCCTCTTTTACATTATCCTTCAATTCGCCTGCAAATGGCAAGACGCATCCTCGTCTGAGCGTGGCCGGGGTCTAACCAAGCCAAACCAAACCATGGTGGCAGCTCCTTGTCTAGCAGGTTACACTTAAGACATGATTAAACAATTAATCGCACCCTAAGCAGTTACACAGTCACAGGTTAATGCAACTAATCGTGTGATAAAACAAGGAATAAGCTACAAAATTATGACAAAATATTAAAGGTGCATATTGGATTGCCAGCGATTAAAGGAAAAAATGACATTATTGGCAATCAGCTTTTTTTGGCCCGTGTAGCCAATAATGTCACCGATAAATGCCACGTGCATACGCACAGTCGCAGCGTGCTCACGGCCAGGAATGCAGCCCAGCAGCTTGGAGAGCAGCATCCGGCTGCAGTGGGGAAAGGGTGTGGGGGGGCAGATCAAGGCCCCCACAATGAGGGAGGGAATGGGGCTGGGGCAGGGGCAGGGCAGGGCATGGGACATAGCTGTGGGTGGCCATCTGGGGGGGAGTGGGCCAGCTCCCCACAGCTGTGCGCACACTGGGGAAGGCATGGGGGGCATGTACCCCCAGATTTGTGCACAGGGTGATGGCGGGCTGCAGGCTTAGGGCCAGGGGCCACCCTGCTGCCATTCTGGACAAGCCCGCTGTGGCTCCATCCCACTCCCCGGCCGGGCATTCCCACCCCAGCCCCGAGCAGCAAGCTGGCTGGGCAGCACCCCCAGCTCCAGATGCCAACTCTGCCCCACTCCCTCCCTCACCTTGGGACCCCCATCCTCTACCCCCTCCCCTGCCCCAACTTACCTGCAGGCAGCTGAGGGAGCTACTCTTTAAAGGAGAAAATCCACATTTTTCCATGCAAATGGAAAACCCAGATCCCTTGGTAATAACCTTGTGGTGGTTCCTACCACACAATTAACTGAATGTGTGACCAGGCTGATTAGGGCCCATGGGAGCCTTAATTCCCTTGACTCCTGAGGCTGAGTGCTGATCAGCTGATTGCAGCTCCAAGACTATCAGAGTCAAGGGCTCCACTACACCCCCATGGCTGGGAGCTCCCCTCAGCTGATCCAGCCTCCAGCCCTGGGTCCACCCCAGCCATGAGAGGTGCTGGTGCTGGTGCAGGGGGAGGCCAAGATCAGGATTCTGGCTCCCACTGCGCTTGCAGTAAGGAGCAATGGGATCTGATCCTTGATCCCACAAGCATGCCTCCTGCCATGCCTGTGTGGCAGGAAGTGCAACTGTGGGATTGTACATCAGGTCCCATCATGCCTTTAACTTTCCATCTACTGGGGCCCTAAGTTGCCTGTGTGTATTTTGGCTTGCCACAAAGCTATAGGAGGCTGCACAAGTTGCCCTAAGGAACTTGTAAGCAAAGGATGCAAAGATGGACACATTTAGGTAAAAAGGTGCTCACACCACCAAGGCTGCTATGGTCATCAAGGCCCCCAAGCCTAATCTTGTGCCGGAGGGATGCTGGATTTAGCATTTACAGTCTAAAAACGTTAAGGGTCTAAGACCAGTTGAGAACTCCATGGGATGCCTTTGCAAAACTGGAGTCTAAGATCTTCACTTAGTTCTTTAAAAGCCCCTTGGCTGTCCTACGTATTCATCAGCCAACATTATTTGTCAGCTAGCATATTTTTCTTGCATTTCAAACTGGTTCATAATGAGGATTCATCTCTATAGTCATGAAAGTAAAAAAGAAACCCCCATTCTTTTTATGCATCTGCAAATGCATCATGCCCTTTTCCGATGGCGTAGATCATACAAGTCCCGATCAAAGTCCTGATACAAACAGACTGCTGTCTAAGGTTGGGGCAGATTTTAGTAGATCTGAGTGAACAGTGAAAAAAACCCATAACTTTACTTACATACATTGTACTTCCAATTGCTTGAATTTACAAAATAATTGGCTTTTGTCCTCCTGACCCCTCTTCTGTTGGCTTTTCTGAGACTATTTGCATGACAGATTTCTACTGACACAAACATTTGTAGAAGACGGATTGGAAACCCACAAGTTTATTTTCAAAAACTGAATTCTCAATCACATGCCCGAGTATTTGCATTAGAAATGCATGCTGAGAAAGTACTTTGTAATTTATCTAATCAAAATCACAACCTCCCAACAGTTCAAAGAATGAATACCGAATATGAGAACAGAAGCGTTCACAATCAATTCTAACTAATTACTACACAACTCAACTTAATTCTTTCAACTACTGAATAAATTCAAGGTGACAGAGACTCGCAGATACTACATGAATAGGAGGATAGAGCTCAAAAGCAAGATTCTTAAAAGCACAGGAAAAGTGTAATGTCCCTCTTTTTGCTGGGTGCAATTATTTGTGGATCCACTACTTGTTGCTCACCGATGCTACTCATGAATCTTTTTAGAGATTCAACTGAGCTTTTCATCGTTCCACTGTGCATCTCTAATGTGGATAGAAAGCTCATATCACTACCAATCTGCCCTGAATCTAAGGGACTAAGAATCACACCTTCATATAGCACTTCCAATTCTTTTTGGTTTCAGAAGCAGAAACCAAAGAGTCTCAGCTCACAGAACAACTTCTTGATCAGCAATGCAGATCTTTTTTCGTTTCTTTTTTTTTTTTTTTGGTATTTATTTCACATTTTGTTCTTGATTTTTGGCTCATTTCACCCCCATCCCCACCCAAAAAATGCTGTAGGATTTTCCATGAATACACACACGCAAGGACGCACGCATGCAGTCTCTCTCTCTTTCTCTCTGTCTGTTCTTCTCTCCTAGTGGGTTCATCACAGGAACATATGAAGCATCATGACATTTGTGCCCTAGCAGTAGATTGTCAGTTCTCCCCTTCCCACCCCTATCACCATTTGGACAAATACAGATTGCAAGTATCTCTAGGTGCTCTGCAATTTATAATTCCAGCTGTGAAGGCATTTCACCTTCAATCTCATTTGGTTTCTTCTCTTCAGCTCTCTGCCAAGACGAGTGGATTTTCCCAGAAACAGCTTATTTGCTGCTTTAAAAGGTATGCACCTCAAGAAGCTCGCTTGCCCAGGTATGAGCAGAATACATTTTACTCTTGCTAAAGGAAGACAGCGTGGTCCAACAGACAGGGTTGGCAGCTGGGAGCTGTGATGAGACCTCATTTTCTATTCACAGCTCCACCACTGACCTGGAATATATTCATTGCTTCACCTCGGTGCCTCACTTCCCTCATCTGTAAAACGGGGATGTTGTTACTTACTCTCTTTGAAAATACTTTGAGACTCTTGGCAGACAGAAGCTATTTTAGAGCTGACTTCCATTCTTATCTATTATTTCTTCATGTACAATTTAAGATACAAGACTAAACATGCACGTTTGCTGTGGAAGGCTTCGAACCTTGGAATAATCTGAGTGCATTCATTTCCCAAGCTTATGGTATCCCCTCAGGAGTCACAGAGCTGTAAGAAAGGAGAATGGGGGGGAAGGGGACATTGGGGGAACCCACATCAAGATATGCCACTCTACCCCAGCTAAATGATCTGGCCCTGTAACTTTGCAATAGAGTGTAGACTATGGCTCAGGTATGTGCCCATGAACAGATTAAGCTCATGAGGCTGAAAAAGTGGTAGAGAAGAATGGGGAAAACTCCCCTTTCTACCTTACTGCCAATGAAGCAATTCATTCATGCTCTTGAAAGATGAGCTAGCCAGGCACTGAATGCTCTCAGTTAGTGGGGCGGCAAGCAGCACTCTCAAGAGCTGGAACGGATGTTGCAAACTAGAAAAAAAGATAAACCTTTGTTCATTCAGTCAGCCAGCCCAATATACGCTGTTCCCACTTTGCTGACATAAGTTGGGTAAAAAAGGGCCTCTCTGCCAGCCAACAGTACCGAAACCTAACTGTAAGCTAACTGATTACAGTTATTGCACCTTGACTAAAGTATTGTACAAAGTATTGGATAGAGTATATTATACCTGAACTAAACACTGTTGCTAAGCCAGAAGGATCCCAGATAAACAGAACTTTACTTCAGATGTAATGCCTTAGACAGATCTAATGGATCTGTTTTGTGGAGCATAACTACTCCTTCCTATATAATTGGCAGATCTTACCTACAACCAAGGTGTACTGTAATGTTATGGCCCCAGGTTTACAATTTAACTACCCTAAGAAAAATAGACCCACTTTCACTGACTCAATCTGATGTCAACAATTGCGTGATGATGGAGGACATCGTATTGCAACTGGGGCTTGAAGGTTTTTCGTAGCCGTTCTTTGCATAGAAGATGCATTTTTACACTCGGATTTTCAGTACCCCGTTTTACTGAGCATCTTCGTGGCCCGCGGTTTAATCGCTGGAACACCTTGCAAAAGCAACATCGGCATCTATACCCAGTTTGCCTCACCGTGAAAGAAAATGCACCGAAACAGATTTAAAAAACACCTTTTGAAAATGTAAGCCCAGTAATAAAAGCAGTTGCAGTTTTATCTGTGCTAGACTCCATCGGTACTTCAGACATCTGAACTCAGATTAAATTATATATTAACCATCTTCACTATGCATTTAGGAGATTTCTCTCTCATGGTTTTCATTGTTCTTGCTGAAGACCCAAACTCCAGTCACCCCAGAGCTTAACAAAAACTGTATTCATTTGAGGCACAGCTTTCAACCAATACTTAGCAACATTGCTCATTTTTATAATTCTTCCCTTATGTTACAAGTTCCAGCCAGTTACAGGAAAAGAAGACAAGCCCAGCAGGTGTCATTTTCCAGACACAATTTACAGAAAGTAAGAGGATACGATCAAGATATCTGAGCCTGGAACTCGGAAAGAATAAAGTGAATTGTGTAGGCTATAAAGCAAATTCGGAAACGAGTCCGAGGTAAGATTTATCTTCACTCCTCATTTTCCTTTCTGTTTTTCCAAGCAGAGCTTTCCTTGGAGAAAACTGTTGAGGGCTTCTTTTTTATTCCAAAAAGTATCAAACTGTATGCTACTTTAAACAAAATAAGTGGAAATGAGCCCAATGTTCTCTGTAAAGAAACCTAAAGTTACACACAGCAAAACAGTTTGCAAGGAGAGACAATATCTCACCCCAGTCTATTTACAAAGTTTCGGCTGGTTAAATTTGATATAGGCCCAGGAAAATGGGCTGCAAATAAAAGACTAGAACTGCATCTATGCTGTACAAGTTGTGGGTCATGGTTTGGCAGCACAAAGCTACCCTCAAATCACTTCTCCCCATCCCACAAGGATCCCCCTACCATCTCAGGTGGCACAGAGTTGCTACAGTTCTCATCTCAATTTTTCTCCTAGCATCTAGTGCAGGGGGCAAAGCTACATAAAAGGGACCCTCGTTATTCCCATTTACCAGAACACTACACTAGGACCACTGATGGCTGGCACATTGAGAGCAGTCTTCAAACCCTGCCAATCTGCAATGACAGTGTAGCCTGGCGCTAAAAAGGGAAAGAACTGCTAAAGCGGCTGCAAGCTGCGTGGTAAATTCCCAGATACCTGCACTCTATTTAAAACTAACAGGGAAGGAGGGAGACTGAGAAGGAACAGGAATTTGGCTAAGGCTCTGAGCTGGGATTCAGCAGAAGATAAGCCTGTAAGTTATATGCCCAGGTGTGAAGTAATGAGCATTCCCCAACCGCTCTGGAGCAGTGAAAGAGGAAATATCCAACCTTGTCCACAGAGAAGAAGCTCTATATTTGCTTAAAGAGGCTTAGTTGATGCAGAAGTTAAAGACGGAAATTGGCCTTAATCGCACAATCTTAACAGTACTTATAACAGGAAAAAGCACTCTAGATGTTAGGTTAGCATCCTAGAAATACAAATCCACGTTGTTTGTGGACAAGAGAACAGAGGATAAAGATAAGCGTGGTAGCAGACGGGAGGGAGAAACCACTACAGTGTACAACAACCTCTCAAGAACGGAGTTTATTTTGCTAACTCGCTGAGCCACTTTCTATATAATGCAATAGTAGCAATGCCTGGTTAGGATGCAACAGAAAGCAAAATAAATAAACCCACAGAGAGTTTAGTGAAAGCCTTTTTCCACAGAGATTATATATAGAGTCAAAAACACCCTGATGCTGCTCTTCGAAGCTAAATTTTTTAGTTATTTTTTGAAATTTAAACCCCGTGCCATTTGGCAGCGGTAAAGCCATGCAAGGGTACAGTTCTGAGGTGCCTGAGTTTCTGCACCATATGGAATTAAAGGATTATTTCACTACGCTGTACTTTGAAATGATGAATAACAACATCTCTATCCATTATAGTTCAGTCAGCAAGCTAAGCCTTTACCAGTGCCCTAGAGGAAGGGGCACCTGCTTCCCAAGGGATAGAATAACCTTACTGGGGGGAGTGGAATTAGGCTTCCAGTTCTGCCTGTCATTCTCTATTTAAACAGCTTTTGCATGGGCAAGGCAATGCAAAGGTCTTCCCATTCAACTTCTACCTGGGCAAATATGCTCTTTAGTTTAGTGCTTCTTGATTAAAATGGACTTGTATGCATTCAGATTGCAACCGTTCCTGTGGATTTTTGTTATTTGCCAACTGCAGAATAATATAATGGCCTATAACGGACTACTATTGGTGCCTGCATAAACCAAGTCAGGGCCTGCGTGTGCTATTATAAATCAAAAGAAATAAAAATAACACATCCAGCCGCAACTGCACGCCTACCTCTGTGCTCCTCCCAGAAAAGCTTGGAAAGGGAAAAAAAGCAGGTTGGCCTTGTACCAGATCCATCCTCTTAACTCATCCAGACTATGGCCGAGCAAGATGCTGGAAGTGCATTCCACAATTAACAGGACTTTCCAACACACTCTCACTTGGTTATTCCTTTTCATTTAAGCCAATGGGGCTGTGGTTTAAGCCAAAGCACTCCAGTGCTCAACTACAGGACAGCAGCCTGAGGAAGAGCTATTTCAGTATCCTACACCCCAAATCACTCAGCCTTTCACAATTTAAAAGCAACCACTGGAGATAAATACCAGAGGTTCAACCAGTGCATTGCGTAGGGCAATTGTGACAGCAGAATTTTTCAGGGTATATTTGTGTTACAAATCGAGAACCATGTTGCGCAGCTGCCTTCTGTTTCCAGGAGGTCTCAAAAAATATGACCAAATACTAGGGCTGTGTGAAGCTTTGGTAGCCGATTCAATTCGGAGGAGATTCGGCCCAATTCAGCGGCCGAATCTCCGAATCGAATCGGGAGACCCATTAATCTCTCCGAATCAAATCAGAAGACTCCGAATCAATTCAGAGAGATTTGAAGAAATGTGGAGATTCAGTCATAGACTGTACAGGCAGGCACAAGGTAGTGCTGGCAGGAGCAGCTGGAAGAGCAGCCGGATGAGCCCCTGCTGAAGCCAGCAACCTGGGAGAAGCCACAGCTCATCCAGCTGCTCCCAGGGCTGCCGGCTCAAGCCACAGCTTTTTCGGCTGCTCGTCTGGCTTTTCCCCTGCCAGGGCAAGGCAGGCAGTGCTGGCAGCCCTGGCAGAAGCCCCAGGGGCTGTGGGAAATATTTGGAGGAGCTGGGGGACTGAACCGGGAACTGGGGCAACAAATAGGGGCTTCCCCCCAGCTCCCAGTTTGATTCCCCAGTTCGATCCCCCAGCTCCCAACCATTCACCCTCAATCCCCACGGCTTCTCCTGGGGCTGCTGGCTCAAGCCACGGCTTGTCCAGCTGCTCTCCTGCTGGGGTGAGGCAGGCAGTGCTGGCAACACCAAGAGAAGCCACAGGGGCTAGGGGTAATGATCAGGGAGCTGAGGGGAATCAAACCTGGAACTGGGGACGTGAACCGGGAACTGGGGGGAATGATCAGGGTCTGGGGGAACAAACAGGGTCTTCCCCCCAGCTCCCAGTCCAATTCCCCAGTTCCCAGTTTGATCCCCCAGCTCCCCAATCATTTCCCTCAGCCCCTGGCTTCTGCCAGCAAGGCCAGGACTGCCTGCCTTGTCCTGGGGGAGCGAGGCAGCCAGGGGAGCAGCTGGACTAGCCACGGCTTCTCCAGGGGATGCCGTCTCAAGCCAGAGCTGGTCCAGCTGTTCCCCCAGCTGCTCCCGCCGGCACTACCTGCCTGTATAGTCTATGGCCGAATGAGATTCGCTGCCGAATATCTTCGGATTCAGATTCGACCAAATCGAATCCGGACAGTGATTCGAATCTGCTAATATCAATATGCTACAGTGTATTTGGTAGGCCTGTGCAAAGCGGAAAGTATTCGCTTCGGATTCAGAGGGACATTGATCCCAAGAGACAAATAAGCAATGCCGAATCCAAATCGAACACGGCCCGTTTCGCACACCCCTACAAATAACCAATTTAAGGACTTCCGAAATTCCACAAAGCACTTGCACCAGTTCCTTTAGCTGCATAAATACCACTGAAAATCTAATCCATCTACTGTGAGGAGAAACAATCAGTTAAGTACAGTATTCTTTTGTTTCATAAACCATTGTATTTTACATGCAAAACTTGCTTTGATGAGAAAGACATGCATGTAGCCAGCCCATTGAACTTGGTTAAAACTAAGAAAAAAACATTTTTAAATGCAGTTTTTGTTAATTTTTACTTGAGTTATAATTTCGATCTGAATACAGTTTGACATGTATCCTATCCTACATGAAAAGTATTATTTAGGAAATTAAAAAAACAACTATCAGACACCTTTTTAATATACTTTTTCATAAAAAAAGAAAACTATAATGCAAATAAATGTGTGTTAAATTATATAACTGTACAAACAAATGGGGAGAAATAGTGTGTGTCTTGTCCTGTTAACAATAAGTAGTACCAAAATCAAAGGTAAAGGGCCGTATATTGTTACAAATGCACAACAAGATTAAGAATCAATTATTTAACTCTATCTCCCCTTTCTATTTCTGAAGGTAAGAAATAGCTACTGCTCCAGCATGCGGCATTAGATAATAAAAGCTTTAAAGGTGATAAAAGGCATGGGTCTGGATTAAGATCGGTATTGCAAGTTCTACTGATAGTGGGTGGCATCATCAGAACTTACTTCTGTGCAGAGTAGGGCAAAAAGTAGACTTGTCGTAAGGAACGGGGAAAAAATAAATAAGGCCACCATTCATTCCTGAATCCTTCTCTCCTTCATTATGCGCTTGAGCAACTTCAAACATGCATCAAGTCCAAAGTTATTTTGAAGTAGCTCTATTTTATCTAAGTTGTATAGAGAATGGAGCCCATCTTTTTTTTCCCATACTGTTTATACAGAAATCAAAGATAAACCTGGCATAAACTCATACAAGCCTAGATCATACATACCATATACAATGTATAAAGAGTAAAAGACTTTTTCTATTCTATGACACCCATTAAGCAAGGTATGAAACAGAAAGCTGCTGGCAATTTCAACAAATGAGGCATATTTCAGGATACTTTAAAAGCTGAATTGCAAAAAAATACAGGCTTCTTCTGACCCTTTGCATTTTGATGGTTGCACAGTGAGAAATATGGCCTTTAAAATTATTTTACAAAGCTTTCCATTGTACCAATCACTCTCTCCAAGCAGCTTCTATATCACAGAATCATAGACAATAGGGCCAGAAAAGATCACGGGGGTTTAACTGGCCCGCAAAGAGCTGACCAAACTTGTGGATACCAGGATGGAATCGTTCATCTCTTGTAAATATTTCTCCTCCGCGTTGCTGAGCTTTCTATCCTACCTCGCATGCCTGGCACTCTCCTATTGCTTGTGTGTTAAACACACTCTTTGTCTTCCTTCTTATCCCTCGCTAAAATACTGTTCTTCTAAGAAGTCTCTCAAAAAGGACAGACAGTATCAAGGCAGTCTAGTACTTTACCTGCATTGTTAATTGGTGTGTACGTATCTTTATATGCATCCGCATCCACATAGGCCTATGTCTTCTATCTAAATCAGTTTACAGTCCGCTGGAAATCCTGCCTACAGGTACACACATCCTCAGGACACATGCATAACTTCTTGTGCATTTCCAAACTAAACCATAAGTTCAACGGGACAGAGCTTTTCTCATACGTTTGTACAGCAGAGTCCAAGTAAATATTCAATACACAGCAAGGCACACATTTTGGCTGTAGGGGGTCACAAACAGAAACAGTTTTGCATTCTTTTGCCTTGCTGAGTTTGAAATAATAGATCAAGAAGGCAGAGTTTTCACCAAACAGTTCAGAGCAGAAAGATCTATTTTGCAGTGCCAGGTATTCTGCAAGACTACCCTTTATATCTTTCTTTCTAGTGTTTTACCAACTGTTCCTTAAGTATTGATGCTCATGTCTAAACTACCTCCTTGGAGAACTTGGTCTAGTTTTATTTTCTCTCAGTAGTACTGGACATTTAGCTACATCTTACAGGAAAGAATGAAACCCCCCAAATCCTTACTTTGAATCTACAGAGAATATCAAATACAGAAAAATAGAAAAGATAGATATACTACTCCGTTTAGCAAGAAGAATTGGACACCTGGCTCCTTGGTGAGAAACAGCTTGGCCTCTGGTTGACTTTGAAATATATAATAAGCTACTGGCAGAATACTTAAGTAAGTAGAAAGATAAAATTAATCACACGATGGGAAAGAAACAAACAGCCAAGTGATAGAAAACCCAATGACACTTGGGCTTTAGAGCTGCCTGGTTTCCTCTGTAGAGTAAGTTGGGGAATCTCAGTCTAATTCCAAGCATGGATATAAAGATCATCATCATTAGCCAGCACTGGTGTTGGTGAAAATTTCAACCCAGTCCCATTACCTATCTATTGGCCTTAGGTTTCTAAGCCACTGAAATTATTTTGCACTAACTGCAAGCAGCAGCAGAGAGCAAAATTTCACATGCTTAGAGAAGCATGTGGGCAGCCCCTTTCTTGACAGAGGTTGTTTTTTAAAGCCCAATGGCAGCTGCATTGTGCTGTACCCGATAACATAAGGAGGTAAGGTTTTGATTAATTGAGACATGTGGGCAAGCACCTCACTTAGGTATGTGAGCAAAGCTCCATTGATTTCAACCTCAAACAAACCTGGAATGAGATTATTCACATCCTTAAAGTTAAACATGTGCCTTGCTGAATCAGAGTTTAATTTCTTTTCAAAGCTAACTATACAGATGACAGCTACCTAAAATTGAATAAAAAAAAAAGAAGGGGGGGAGAGCAGGAAAAAAAAAAAAAAAATCAGTATTCATGGATGGACCCTAGAATATTTGCCATTGTTTATTTAGCTGCAAAAAAACCTCTGCTATTTCATATTTCAAAGAAAGCCCAAAATAAATATTTAATACCTTGGTTGCATAAATAATGATTTGACGGTTGAGCTATTGGCTTAAAAATATAATACTATTTTAAGCTATTTAGCTGGCCAGCTCCATAAATTATTCAAGATTTAAAAGTCATCCTGTGGTCTATGTACAAGGAGAAAACAAGGAAGTTGTAACTATAATGACAAAAGCAGGGCAAGATCAATCAAACCACATGATCTCTAACACAAACAAGCAGCAATTAAGCAGCAATCAAGAGCAATATGACTGTGGTTGATGTCCTTTTATGCCAACACTCTCAGTCCATGGAGCAAAACTTAATAATGCTATACAATTTATCAAGGGAACCATAACTCTGCCCTCCATGACTTGGCTAAGAGACTATTATGATAGTATTTCTCTATAATTTAATAATGTGAAGGCAAGAGAGGGGAAACATAAAAGCATTACTTGATATATAACTCACATCTATATATATGCATTTCCCCTATGGTGAATAGGGGAACTAGACGTCACAATATTCTACCCCAGTTACAATCTGTTAGCAAGAAGAAGGAGCTGTAATGTCTGGCAAAGAAAAATCTATCTGAAAAAAAAAGAAACACAGAAGGGAAGGGAGTGAACCATCTGAATTCATTAGCGGCTGTCATTGATGTGGAGATGAGTTTAGAGATGAAGAGAAGTTAGTTATCACAAATAACTCATGAGAAAAGCAAAGGGAGGAACCCTTGTTTAAGTTGCTTAAATGTGGATTATGGCAAGTTGCCACTTACAAGTGTTCATGTACTACATACTCCACCCTCTTTGTAGGCAATCTGTCAGAACAAAATAGTGTATTCATACATTTAGAGATAGTCGGGGCTCCTGGGTTCTATTTTCATCCAAATACCAACTCGCTTGTCATTTTGACAAGTCACTTGACTTCTCAATACCTTAGGGTCCTGCTACATGTTCAAAATAAAGCTGGCTAGAAACCAGCTACAGAGTTCCACATTTTCCAGCTCTAACTTCATAGCTAGTTGGCTCTTTTTATAGCTGGATAATTATTTTTATTGTGTGATGATTACTTTGCACATGTGGCTTGTCTAAAGTTATTGTGTGATTAACCAGTTAATTGCATAATACATGTAACATGTAGCAGAGGCCTTAGTTTTTCCTTCAGTAAGATGGGGCTAATTATTTTGAACATGATTTTGCGAGCGTCAGATTTTAAATGCAAAATATACTTCTCCATAAAAATGTATCAAATTAAAAGCTTCTGCCTCGGCTCTAAACAACACCAAACCTCACTACTATATTAAAAAATCTTGACTTCCGAGCATGAACTCATAAGATGATTACATATGCAAAGATAAGTATTTTTGCTCTTTAGTCCTCCAGAGACAGGACCCATGGCTTTAGTTTTGGTTTTGATTTACTTACTTTTTAAGCAAGGTAAAACATTAGCAGTCATTTCAATTTATGGCTTATTAAAATTATTTTGGTGGATCTTCTAAAAAGTGATTTTACTCCTTTCGTCTTGTTAAACCTCATTGCTTTGAGTAAATAATTTAATGAAGAACTAAGTGCTAGATTAAAAACTGTGAATACTTCAGCACTTCAATTGAAAAACAATTCCCCCCCTTTTTCTTGCTATGATGAGACACAAATGTAACCTGTTTTACCATATTGTACTTTCACCTTGGACTATTTTTGCCAATGGAAATAATGATTTCAATTTCTGGTATTTGCAAATGTCAAGAAATCTCACAGCACATCTTGGAGTCGGGCCCTTGTCAACAGTAACCAAAGGTGGTTTACTGTTTGATAGATTTGATGAGCTAGTCGCCTCAATCCAAGTCCAGAGCAAGCTTCATTTTTTGTAACATCATTATGCCAACTGGTATTATTAGCCCTTTAGTTGGCAGTCTCAGAAGAGACAAGGGCACGATCCAATGCACACACAAGTCAATGAGAACGCTTCCACAGAGTCCCAGGGATGTTGAAGCAGATTCATAACTGAGATAGGGCTCCAAGTAACTGTCCACCCCTTAGAAGCAGTAGTTTGATCAACGAGACAGAGTCAAGATTTAAGCAAAGAATGAAGGTATTATTAGGAAGTTTATACCTTGACTACCTATGTGATACTGCTTTTGAGAGTACTGGACTTAAATCCGTGTGTGTCATAAATGGTTCATACCAGATATGCTGTTTATTCAATTTTACATTAAGAATTTTAGCATTTTAATTCCTTGGTTCCCAAAAGATAAAGAAAGAAAGAATCACATTCAACATCGTGTTAGGTTTAGGAGAGCTAAAGCATATTTATTAAGGTTTCCAAACAAAAGATTGCAAAACTTCTTGGTTCAGGAGCACAAAAGACGACCTACAGATGAGCAAGAGTGTGCCAAACTCAGATGACAAGGACCCATTTTCTTGAGTACCACTAATGTCCCCTACCACCTCAGAAGGCAGGGTAAATTTGCACCTTTACGACTCTGATTTAGGTGAAATGGCTACCTATCACCAGGATGAGACACTACCCTTGAAAAAAAGGCAGGCATGTCTTCAACGGAGTATTATGTAACCAGCTTTCATGTACAGTACATGCACACGTGAGTACTCACCTGAACTTAAACTCACAAATCACTGAGTTTGCAGAAATTGTTTTGTTGTTGTTCTGAAGTATTTTTGTTTTATGACTTATTTAACGCAAACAGCTACTTAAAATGTAACTGCATGTTCTAGCAAGCTTTATTTCGGAAACTGGGCTTCCGCAGTAAGTGCTCCTCACCTAATTCATGCACCTTATAACAGTAAAGACTGTAATTTGGTTCCTCTTTCATTTGCCTCAAAATCATATTATACTTGTTCTTCTTGAAAATATGATTACACACACTCTAAGACTTTTTATTGTTGTTTTAAAATAAATGAAAGAATTATAAAATGAGAGTACTATCAAGTTATGGTTAGTTTAACTAATCCTCATCTTGGCATTTCAGCATTTGTAAAGTGCTTATTCAGGAAAAGGTCAAAAATCACTGCAAAGATATGTTAATAGCTCTCTAAGTACTGTTTAGACTTATTGAATAAATTTCCAGTCTTAAGTCATTTATAGTATGCATAACAAAATGTATTATAACGCCGCTCCTCTCATTAGAAAGCACAGTATAAAACACACAGACTAAGACCTCACCAGGTGAAAGCACTTACGCACTTGCTTAAATTTATCCCTCTTCAAGACCGCGCATAAAAGCACCTGCTTAACTTTATGCACAAAAGCATTCATACGGGCATACATGCTCTCCTAAAGTGGGGTTTTACCTGAATTTCCATCGATAAGCAGTTGATATTTGTTTATCTACTTGAAAAATGGGTTACATAAAGAAAGAAATAGTGGTAGCTATCTGGTACCGAAGGATAATAAAGACGCTCAGTAGCGGATCCCGACCAAAGCCCTTCCAGGCATCGAAGTATCTGGGCTTTAAAATGACCCGGAAGACCTAAAAATTAAATATCAGCATGTAAAAATGCACCATATTACAGTACAAATCAGCCATTATACAGGCTCAGCACACTCCAACCACACACTAAAAAATGTCAGTTTCTCCTTGGTGAACAATAATTTGTGAGAGAAAGCAGGCATGCAAAATATGGGTGGCAGGCATCAAATGCAGATATTTTGGGCACTGAGGTGTTTTAAAATGGTTTTTCATTTCAGCATCCAGCATTCCCCGAAATCTCAACAGATCAAAGTTTTGCAGACAAGGAAGAAAAAAAAAAGCCCACGAAATTAATAACTATTTAAGTATTCTGTTTCATCATGATAACAAACAGATGGTTTTAATATTCTAGAGGCTAATTTCTGAACAATTAAAAACACAGCAAGACATTAACATCTAATGAAACATTTTAACTACCAGTATATGCATCTGCCATTAATTTCCACACAGTAAGGTCTTGGTTCTCTTCAATCTGTTCTTTATTAAGGAAAGTTTTTCCACTCTGAATTTAGTGAAGTAGAGAATTAACAACTGTTTTCAATCAGCAATCAGCATGATATTTCGCCAGTGTGCATTGAAATCATCCACACTATCAGACATAAATTTACTCCTACAATGGCTTTGATGTGCGCATATAGTATGGAAGTTAGAAGGGAACTAATTTTCTAATTACGTTTTCTTTTAGAATGTATGATTTAACCCCTTGCAGATTTGCTGTCCCTGTTGCTTAGCTTTTCAGATGCAGAAAAAAAAATTATAACATTATGGCTTAGTCATTAGTTACAGTTCAGCCAAAACCAAATTTGTTTAAAAAAAAAAAAAGACACAAAGGGAATTCTGATGCAAACCATATTGAAATGAAGTTCTTCAAAGACAACTGGAATCCTACATTTCTGAATTTTTAATTTAGGTTCCCTTTGCTCATTTGTGATAAGAGCACTGGGTGGTAGTCGAAGCCCTGCCCATTCTGAAATTAGTTGACATAAAAAATTTTTCTTTTACCCACAGAGACCAAGCTGCCTAATTCATGCATTTCTTAATCGTGTATGTAATTTAGAGCTACCGATGAATCTCCCGCGGATCCTCACCAATACAGAATATGATAGTAGATTAGGAATATAAAGCAAATTGAGCCAAGTCTTTGAGAAGGTTTCAAGGATGTTCAAAAAGACTGACATTACAAAGTATTTGTCATATTCACCTAGTGGAAAATAAATTATGAATACTTGGAAGAATACATCCAGACAAATTTCCTGCAGGATTTCAACAGTGGACTCAACTTTCATTAAACATAGCTAAATATCTAGGCACTTACATGAGTAGCCCGGTTTCCAAAAGGGCCAAATTGCAGGGACTTGCACTGATTCTAGCAGGAGTCCTTGGGTGTTCAACTTGTTTTTTGGGGTTTTTTTTGAAAATCAGATCTCTTACCTCAGTTACTAAATAAGGATTTTGAAGCCTAAATTTGGGCAATGAATGCTTTCTTTCTTTTTCTCCTTCCTTTTAGTAATGCTTAGCTCTCCTAGTTCTGGGGCGGTGGGAAACGACACCAACTGCAAGAGTCTGTCTTTTAGCTTCTTTTATGGATCATCTCCTTGGGGAGAAGTTGGCACATTTAAGAGGCCATCCCTGCTTCAAGGATCAATAGAAGAAACACGTGATCCTACGCCCTGAGATCTCTCTGACAGCAGTCTCTCTACCACCAGGAACTTGCCTATTTTGCCATCCACTTTATCATAGGTCCTGTACCTAGGTCACATATTATGCAGCCTTGCAACCCCCTGCACAGAATATAATTTTCTGGCCGAGAGGGTGAACTCCATTCGTTAACACGACTCCCCTTAAAAAATTGGTCACTATCTTCCTGCAGGATAGGGGGAAAATCTTCCTCAAACCAAGAGAAAACGGAGAGAAGAAAAGAAGAACAGTACTTAAACTCTCGGCTGCCACTTATATAAATGAGTAAGTACATAAAAAGAACATTTTGAACCTGTTGACAACAATCTGTAGGGGAGCAAGAACCAATAACAAAGTATCTCTTTTTTTTTTTTTTCTTTCTTATTTGTCCTTTTTTATTCTGCATTTCCTGGACTATCCATTTCTATGCCCTGATTAGAAGAAACCAAAAGCGGTGTTTGATTCTTGTTGAGATAAAATGTTGAAGAGAGACCTTTTGAGCCCAGAAGCTGCGGCAAAAGGATCCTTTCTAATATCAACTGCCTCCAACAGATATAACGTGTCAAGATATATATATTTTTTTTAAACTTGGTCAAGCTGATGCTGGAAGTAAAAGGTTGCAAAGAACAACAATAGCAGACTACTGGCTAAGGTGAAGAAAAGAAATACTCCCCTGTAGCCAGGGCCCGATTAACCCTTTACTGGGCCCTAAGCAAACAAACTCGTGAACTGGTTGAGACCCTCCACCCCACCCCGGCACTTGCCGCCCATGGAGAACAGGGCTTGGAAACGTGGCTAGGAAGCAGCTGCCGTGGCGGCAAAGCTGGGGGAGGGGAGGGGAAGGAAAGGGAGGTGGGCAGGGCCATTTGTGATGCCGCTGCGGAGGGAAGGACCAGAGTCCCCCGCAGTTCAGGGCCCTAGGCATGTGCCTAGTTTGCCTATGCATTAATATGGCCCTGCCTATAGCTCCTGCCACAACGTTCATGGTTTACCCAATTCCAAATGAAGAACACTTCAAGGTATATCCACTTCAGCATCAACACCGTTGATTGAAGGTTTCCCCATTCATCATTACTTATAGTGCAGTAACCCCCGTGAGAATTGAGGTTACATTTACCAGGTGCTGCACAAAGGCTATTTGAGAGTCCAGGGACCCTTTCCCTTGCAACAGAAGATGGGTGAATACCACCTCAAACTTAAATCAGCCTCTGGACGAAAGCCTCATCAAGATGTAACCTGCTACTCACCACTTCAGCAGG
>NW_005842219.1:21718-38057 GCF_000455745.1 Alligator sinensis
CTCACTGCAACACTGACAAGCTGCTGTACACAATCTTTCTGCAATCTTTAAGCTGGCTTTTGACCTTGTAGTTTATTGTAGTCTGTATATGTTTCTCTGCGACTATAGAAACATGTCTGGCAAATGACTATACTGGGGCAGAACAGCATTCTGCTAAAATTCACAACAAAAGCTACTTCCTCAGTAGGGCATGCTTGGGGAAAAAGAAATTACATTAATTAAAAATGGCAATTACTGCAGTTTTCCATTTTGCATCCGAATAAAACCAAGACCCTTTATATCTTCTATGCAAGCCCGTGCCCTGTAAGAGTCACTTTCTCTCTGGCTTAATATGTCTTTATACCAAGTGGAACAGATCCAACAGAAAAAAGGAAGAAAGACTGACTTTACAACTTGGCGGTTGAGGCAATCTTGATGCCTCCCACATCCCAGGTGAAGTTTAATGTTGAGAAACGCAAAGTGCTTCATCTCAAGACGAGCAACCCCCAACACACCTACAGGCTTGGTGGCACCAAACTGAGTAGCACCACGAATGAAAGGGACCCGGGGGTAATGATAGACCACGATATGGAGATGAGCCGGCAGTGCGATGCTGTAGCCAGTAAGGCAAATAATACTCTGACGTGCATCAAATCAATGCATCTCCAGGAAAACCAAGGAGATGATTCTTCTGCTCTACTTGGCACTGTGAGACCACAGCTGAAGTACTGCATCCAGTTCTGGGCACTGCATTTCAACAAGGACACGGCCAAGCTTGAGAGAGTCCAAAGAAGAGCCACCCATATGATCAGAGTGTTAAAGAAAGACTGAGGGATCTGGGACTCTTCAGCCTGAGGAAAAGCAGGCTGAGAGGGGACCTTACCGCTATACTAGGGGAGTACATCAAGGGCTCACTGAGCAAGTGTTCACCAGGGCACTCGAGGGGAAAACCAGGAGTAATGGCCACAAACTCCTGGAAGATCGATTCAGGCTCAACATTAGGAAAAATTCTTCACAGTCAAGGTGTCCAGACTGTGGAATAAGCTTCCTCCAGAGGTGGTGCAATCACCTACCCTGGAAATCTTCAAATGGAGACTAGACAGTCACCTCACTGGGGCTACCTAGCCCTCAGTTATTTTTCCTGCTCGGTGCAGGGGGCTGGACCCGATGATCGTCCGAGGTCCTTTCCGGCCTTACAATCTCTGAATGCCACCAACAGGGAGACTGGCTATTTGGAAGTGCATGTGCGTGGAGAGGGATGAGGAGGGGAGAAGAATGTGTCTGATTTTGATTAGAAACACCACTGTTAGCTTGGGACACCTTCCCAGTGAAAGTCTGAAATAAGCCCACACTTCCATGAAGCTTCAGTTTTAATGAATCATCCATTTCCAATGAGAAAAAAAGACTGGTTTAACAGCGGGGTTTGGATAAGGTTTAATCTTTGCTTAAGTTGATAATTTTCAGTTTTACAGAAGAACTTCTGGTATAGTTTAGAGACCAGATCCTTTGAGAAGCTGAGTACCCACCAATTTCTTTTGAAATTAGTGGTCTCAGACATGGACCTAAAACAGTGACTAAATATAAAGGTATGTTAAACAATCTCCACCTGACTGAAACCTCAATGCCTTACTTGGAAATTCATGGCTTAGGGCTGAGAGTCACAGAGTGCCTGACAGGCTCAGGTACCCAATTCCCACCGAAAGTCGCTAGCTTTGGACACCTTGGAAAATGCCTCCTCCACACCATCCATTTCTGGTGTACTGAAATAAAATTAGACCAGTTTCTAGGAAGATGATGTATTTTTAAGAGATCTCTCCAGCTGGCCAGAACTGGTATAAAAAAAAAAAACAACTGTATCCCTATAATGAACATAGTAGGAACTAACCATGCAACCCCGCAATTATACCCCGGAGATTGTGCCTTACTTCAAAATGTCAAACAGTGTCAGACTAACACTTAACTTAGTGAGGACAGCATAGTATTAAACTATGACTTTCATACCTTTTATGTTTCAAGTGCCTGGATCTACTCGTGGAACACTGTAGAAATAATACATTTATGATTTAATTTTTTCCGTCAAATATTTATTATGGCACTATAGCACAACTGAAGTGCCAGCACGTTACCACGGCTATACTTTGTAACTCCATGAGACGGGAAGCTTTTATTTGGACTAGTGGTATGACAGAAAAGAGTCTAGACCTGGCTCACAGTTCAGGACCCAACCTAGATGGAAGGGAGGAAGGACTTAGGGGCATGCATTATTTGAATACCTGTAACACCACCTACAATGTACAAGAAACAGGGGTTTCTTAGCACCTTACAGGATGAAGCCCTCATCTCTACTGGAGGAAAATACCAGCTTATAAAGACACAACACAAACAACACTAGTTCTATAACAGGTATTTCTAGAGCAGGGGTGGGCAAAATGCGGCCCGTGGGCCAGATGTGGCCCACCAGGCCATTCTATCAATTTTTCTAAAAAAAATTTAGAAAATTAATAGTTATCTGCCCTCGGCTTCCCGTCACACAGCCCTTGGTGGCTTGCCAAAACTCAGTAAGCGGCCCTCTGCCCAAAATACTTGCCTGCCCTGTTCTAGAGCAAAAGAAAAATAACTACACATAGAAGGAGCACATAAAAAAAGCCTCTAGTGTAAATTTGGTGCAGCATAGAAGACATCTCATCTTATCCCAAACTTTGCCGGAAGCAAGTATTTCATACCAGAACACACGAAGCACTGCAGATTTATTTAAAAGCAAGCTTCCTCCAGGTTGCAGTTGTATGGACAAATGATAACACCTTAAAGCATTTCCAGCTTGTACTCCTTCGGTTTAAGAGACTGTTGGTCAAGCGGTTTGAATCTATTTTAAAAGCTTTCTGAGATGGTTCAAAGATACCTGACACTTCTGGAACGTAAGGTTTTCCTCGACAGGCCCCTTTCACCTGGTGCGGCATTTACTTGCAAGTGGTTGCACGGGAATGTGGCAAACCCTATTTTGATGTTAACATACCGGTAGTAGGGGTTAAAAAAGAATAAAATGCCGTATGTTGTTGTTTAGTGTCAGAATATCCGTTTCCATGAACACCTAGAAGAAGAACCTTAGAGAATATGTGCGTATCCCTATGACACGCACAAGAATGACGCTAAAATGTCTACATTTCGAACAGAGAAAGAGGAGAAAGTGTCATGAAAGAAGACCCTTGATGCAGGTGAAAGGCGGTCTTATTACATTCTTCTTTAGGCCACTGAAACGCCATGCTGTCAACCCCTGGCATCCCCCAGCAAACCATGGCAACAGCTGCCTGGCTCTGTAGTAATAAACTGAAACAATTTAATAGCTTTTATTGTTCTGCTGTGATGCTTGAGCGCAACCACTTCTTTCCTCGTAGGATTCCTGAGCCCCGCAAGGGCAGCAATGAGAGAAGATCTCATTTACCTAAAAGCGCTTATAAATTTTTAATTTGCTTTAACAAGTAAATTAACAAGTCCCTCATTCAGGCAAGTTTTATGGCCTCTTGCCACTTGGGGAGGGCCATAAAAGTTTTATAGATAATCCAGAGCTACCGAGACTGCTCATAATAAATTGTCTGTTTCCTGTTATTTTATCAAACCACTGGGCTTCTAATGACTTAAAGTCACAGCTTCCTTATATCTATGCTTTTTATGAGCCCATATTTATAAACTGTAAAGAATATCTTAAATTATACTGGGCCCCTGCTAATCATTACAAAGCTAGTTTATTATTGGAGCCAACCTTTTGCTCACGCCCAGCTAATAAATGCTACAGCATTTTTCTTCTTGAGACAGCATGCTGATTCTACATATTATTTAAGATGCTGCCTTTGCCAGAGTTTCCTTTAGCAAATACTCTGAAGGGCTTGCGACTCCCTCTTCAGATTTTCAAGGATTCTTACCAAAACTTTTGAGGATGGCAAATTCTTTTGGCAGGGCCTGCCAACCCAACTCTGAAATCTAGGCCTTAGACAGGAAGGTGCATGTTCCAAAAACGTAGCCTGTTAGTATATGGACAGTGTTACTACAATAGCAATTCCGTGTCCGCCGTCTAGCCCTGAGTGGGTGAGACTTACAGAGGAGGACCCCAAACTGACAAAATGTGCTTAACTTTATCCACGGTGAGTATTTGCATTGAAATGAATAGCACTCACAATAAGTAAACTTCAAATGTATGGCTCTGCTGCTGCAACACTGCATAAGTAATCCCATAGTAATTCCACGCTAAAAGCTATGATCGCTGAAAATACAGATAATAGAAATAGCAAGGTAAAATGAGGGAGAAAATGACTGGAGTTTCTTTTACTAGTACAATGCAGAAGAACAGAAATAAAGGGGGAGAAAGAGGGGAGAGGTCAAAACTCAAATGGGCAGATATATGAAATTTGGGCCTAAAGCAAGCACGTACAAAGAAGGGAAAGAAAGTGCATTCCTGATAACTCAGGTTAGGTTTCCAAAACTCTTGAGGAAGAGGCAATATCTTTTATTAGACCAAGTAGATCGTTGCAAAAAAATATATATATATATATTATTTGTAAGCTATTGGGCTCAAACGCCTTTCTTCAGGCAGGGGAGAAGTCAAAGATTGTAAAATTTCTCCCAGGTAGAAAAAAACTTTCATATTGCACAGGAGAGCTGAAGGATGTTATGGGTCTCCTGGATGGAAAAGCTCAGTTGTGAAAAGCTGCTCTATAAGGATGCAAATTAGGCTTGAACAAAGGCAGAAGTACGTTGTTTATCGTAAAAGCGTCAGGTTTGGTTTGCATTCGACCCTGTCCCATTAATGACATCTCAAAACCTGCCAACCCATGTAAGTAAGAGCTCATTTAATACTAAATAAAGGGCTCCTTGGGATGTGTGTGGCGTACAGGCTGTAGAAGTTTAACATAAAGTCGAATGGTGAAGCGTACTGTACTGACTGGAAAACTGCAGGCAGGTGATTTACAAAAAAAAAACCCGGTGACTGCATGTTTAATAAAAAAGGTGCAAGGACAGATATTAAGATGTAGACAACACTGGAGTATGCTTATAATCTGAAGTGGCGAGAATGGCAAGCACCACGGATTCCTCTCTCACAACGTAACCTTAGATTCAGATTCATTGTGTAATAATGGCTGGCCGCCCTTGTATAAATAACTTCCTCCATTGGGGTGTTAATTTACTGTACACCATTAAAAAATATACAGTAGTGAAATTGCTTCTTGACCCAGGCATCATTGTAGAGTCCCTGAGAACCGGTGCCTGATGAAATGAAGGTGGTAAGTACAAAGGAAAGCAACTATAGGGCAACAAGTGATAATATGCTTACCATATCACTTCAGAAAGTATTTCTCACGCTGTTCCTACTAAGAAAGGGCCCAGCAAATGGAGGTCCTATTAGAAACCTTAGAAATTCTTCTGTTCCCTATCAAGCAATTTTAAAGTGTCACAGCACTTCAAAGCCAGGATTTCCAAAGCAATCACTTGAGCCACTTGGCCATCTAATTCCATTAGACCCATTTATAATCCTAAACCTTTAAGTTAACTAGGTAAGCATAAGCCAGCTAAATACTAAAATAAAATATCTGATTCCACTAAGGACACAGTCACCCAAAGTTCAAGTATTATTCACCTTTTTCCATCATAAAGCAGAGAAACATATATGCAAAAACGTGGGAAACTGAGCAGAGCGTGGTAATGTAGCACAAGCACAAAAAATGTCAAATGTCCACCGATCTGGATTACTGTTGCATGTGCCCAAGGGAAGAAGTTAAAAGAAAAATCACCCATATAAAACAGCACGTTAGCGCACAAGCAATGAAGGAGAAAAAAAACTGCACACAAGCAACGAAGGAGAATCGGTGGTCTCCGAACCAGATAAATATAACTTTTAGGATACGTATGTTCAAAACAAATATATAGCAGCTGAGAGTACTGGTCACTGGTTGCATCCATTCAAACGTCTTCATAGATATAAATGCAAGCAGGACCAACAAAAGACCAGGAGAAGCTCACTAGTCAAAACTTTGGCAGCCTGTCTCCAGTGAGCTGCCAGTCCTTTTGAAATCCCCTCCCTCCCACCCCCGCCCCACTTTGCCCTTACTGGGTTTTTTTTTTTTTATTATTAATCATTTTGCAGACAGGCATGCAACTTTTCAAAACGAGACTTTGCAAAAACAGTCTCCCACACGCATTACAAGCCAGACATCTTGCCAGAAGACATTTCCATTAAATTAAACAAGCTCGTCTTCTGGTGCACCCAAGTCTTTTAGAACTCCTAGGTTACTGTTCACATTCCAGGTTAATCTTTTCCTTTCCTAAAGAACATCCTCTTTCTTGATATCCCTGAGGGCTAAGTATTTGCAACATCAAACAGAACACACAAACCATTGGAAACCCTCACCCCCGCCCCGCAAAAAGCTTATTATACTGTCAACTGGCTTCCTAACTACAACCAGGGGAGAGAGCTTATATACTGACTCCAGAGCTCTTTTACTGCTGGAAAGTGTCCATGATTTCTCCAAGCTACTGCTGCATTTCATTTCTCCAAAGAACTCATAATAAGATGGGCAAAGCTCCAAGAAAGAAAAAAAAAAAAAAGGAACCTGAACAACTAACTGAACTAACTGTACATTTCCCCCAGTTACTTGCAGTCGCTGGCAAAGGCCGAGACCGCGGGATTGTCATGCAATTTTACCAGTGGTCCTTTTCCATACTACTTAATAAATCAGAAAATAAAACACAGATTCACGTCAATTAGTCTGGAAAGGGAGGGAAAGGGGAAATGTCTGCTGCTGCTGGTAAAAGATGCGTCTTACTTCATGTTCTACCCTTGAGGCGTTAAAAGAAGTGGGAGAGTTGGAGGAAAATCCTCATTTAGAAAAGGGTACATGCTGTTCCACTTAAATGGAAACCACTTGTGTGCTTTTTAATTTTGGAAAAAGGAGAGAGAAAGCGAGAAGAGACGAGAGAAGAGAGAGAATGAGAATGCACGGAGAAACAGGCGTGTATAATAGGCCAAGTGAACCATGGTTTGTTTATGGGCCCATAACTGGGTCTAGAAGCATTGTAAGCCTTAATTTATTAATGTTTGCAAAGCAAGCTGAGATCCTTGGATGGAAGGCTCTATTGAAGTGTAACGTATTATTGCTTCAACTCAAGTAAATGGGACTGAGACAAGCAGACTAAAAGGAGAATGTACTTCAAAAACAAGGGTGTCTGTGCAGCTTTGTTGCGTTTGAAAAATTGTTTTTATGTTGACAGGTGTTATCAGCTATTTACAACATGCCTTTTTCTCCCCTTTGTTAGAAGAGTTCATATCCTTTTTGGCAGCATATCCACTGGCCCCAAGCCTGGGCAAACAAAACTAGGGTCTCGACATTTGCTGATTAAGTCATTAGGGACCTATCACTTGGTAAGACATGCATTTATTTTCTCTTTGGCTTTTTTGGAATTTCTGGCCTCAACACACTGTGGACTTTCCCCCTTACATTTAGCCAACACTTTAACAAATCAGAGAGAGCTCAGACGACTGCACAATCCACCCAGTAATTCAGAAATATTGCACTGAAGCTATAATGCAGAAGTCCCTTGGCTCAGTGGTATTAAATATTACTTCCAGCTAGGCAGCCAGTACCACCCACAATTCTTACTCCTAATTTTTGAGTTAATGACTCATGATAAACCATGGTTGATGGGGACCCTAGGTCTAAAGCATGATATTTACAGCTTAAGTTCTATAAAGTTAGTAGGTTATGTCAAGCTACAGCATCCAAGTGACTGTAAATGGAGCCCTGCACAGCAAGAAAATGGCTAGATTGGTTACAGCCATAAGGAATTGATCTGTCTGAAAAATGGGCTACGAATCATAGGATTAATGCTCCAATTCCAGCTGTGCCGCATTGTTCATTTCCCTCCAGCTCTCTAACAAAAAAAGACGTTTCCCCTCCTCTGGAGGCCAGAAAAAGTTTTATTAAAATCTTCATACAACTTTTGCAGCAGAAGTCCTGTAAAAGCATCATGAGAAAAAAATGCAGGATTCATAAAGAAACCATCCTATAATTTCCTTTCGATCTGGCATTCATTTCAAAGTGGTTACCAACCCTGCTATCCTTAGTGAGCTCCTTTCTCCATGCAGACTTGGAGTGGTAGGGGTGGAGGTGGAACGAAGATTACATCTGTGTGCGCGCGCATGTATGTGTGCGTGCATGTGTGCACACACTTATGTATGTATATGTGAAATAGAGCATACTGTGGAAAACTGAAGGGGGGAAAAAAAAAAAAAGGGAACACTTCCAAAACTGCAGCTGTGCTGGCCCATTAAAAAGCTGAAACTCATTCTACTGTTCGACCTCATGCTTATCACCACATAACTATTCATCAAAGAAATTTCTGTGCAATTAATTAAATTATTCCCCTGTCTGTGCCACAGAGTCGTTATTCCAATATCAGCTTTCACTCGCACTCTCTTAAGCTCATGTCTGTATGCCAAGTGACATCTCTAGGGTTGTCCGGTCTCAATAAAGCTGTGCTCCTCACCACTCACACAAGCTATCATTTCTCTTTTTCATTGCCATTTATTTTCCACTAGGATTGCGCTGCCAGTATATTGGCAGGACTTCCAGTATATGGATGTAATGAAATCTACCACAGACACTTAACATCAGGTCAGGCTTGAGCTCGGCTCATGTGAAGCTGTAATATGATAAACAAATGCTTCCAGGAGGAGAATTTTATCAGCTCAAAAATAGAACGTGGTATCCTTTGGTACCAAGTCCAGAACTAGCTGGGAGTCCTTTAAAAAACCTTGTGATAATTTATAGCTTATGGCTGAAATGTGCTTAACACAAGAAATATGAGCTATGACAAAGGTTCCTTCTCATCTGTCAGGATAGGCTTCTATTGGAGGTGGGCAAAAGTGACAAAGTTTCCTTGTTTGTTTTAACAACAGTCTTGATAGCATGCCATGGACTCAACGTACCAAGATCTGGGTGATCTGATACCTATGTGTTGAATCCTGAACGGATTTACCAATTGCAAAATGAAAAGGACCCAGCGTGAAATAATCCTTAGGTTTTCTTGGAACTCGTGCCAAACTTTGATTATTTTGTATGCTCCACCCCACCCTCCCACCGTAGTTCACTGTCGGAGCAATTCACGTGGTGGCAGCTAACCCTCACGTCTGCACGTCTCCAAGCAGCAGCCGGAACAATTGTCAACAATATTATAATCTCTCAGAAGGACAACGGCGGAGTTGCGTGGAACTCATGTCCCAGCCATCTTCAATGGATCCAGTGTGTAGAAATGGAAGACAATTTTCCAACAGGAAATTAGGTTTGTTGTGGGTTGTTTTGTTTTTTTTGAAGAGAGGATAATTAAACAATAGAATAGCTTATAACAGCACAGTAATTTCTCCATTACTCAGGAGTCTTTAAAGGAAGACTAGATAGATTTCCTGCCAATGTGCTTTATAGCTGAACCACAAGTTACTCAATACAATAAAGTGAATGCCTATGGCTTGCATTATGCAGGGACAGGGAGTCGGACCAAATGAAGACCATAATGGCTCCTGTCATGTCAATTAAACCCATACATCTCTCCATCTCCAAAAACCTGGATACAAACTTGGTCTTCATCAAAAAAGGAAAACAAATTTGGTGTCCTGCACTTACTGCTGAAGTGCTGGCGGATCCACTTCCCAAAAGCAGTCCAAGGTTTGGAAAGTGCGTTCTGCCTTCACTCTGGTGGTATAAAAGAGCTCACCATTATAATACGTATAAGCCACTTCAGAAACTCGGCCATTAAAAACATCAGTCATTCATGGGAGTCTGTTCCTCGTATGTGGGAAAAAAAAAATTGGACACAGTACAATGCAAACAAACTACCGGAGGGAAGAGAGAGTCTTTAGATTGTAAATGAAGTCTGGACCTTCACCACAAATTAAGCAAAAAGAAGATACTTTAAAAGATATGAAGTGAAGTTTGGCACCCGTTTCCCACTGGTTTTCGACAGGAGTGCAAACCCTCTGTGATTTCAACATTACTCCTCATAGTAATTACAGTTCAGGAGTAGTTTTGATGTCAATTGTCAAGCTCCTTTTAACTGGGAAAAGCCCTGTCCTCACTCTGTGTCCGGTGCCAGGGGAATATCACAAGAACAAAGGTGTCTGCCTCTGGATGAGAAGTTGCAAGATAGGGTCCTTAATGGCACAGTGGGCAAGGCACACAGTAGAGCTCAAGGGCAGACTTTCAAGTACTCAGTACCCACACATCTGACGTCAGATTTTCCGATGATTTCAATTTCTATTTCGTCACCTAAATAAAAGCATCTTATGTGCTTAGCTCCTTCAAGTCCCACACTGAATTTTACATTTTCAATAGAAAGGCACTGAAGACATGGAACTTGGTTATAAGGATGGTGGACCATTTTCTTTTCCTCTCTCTGAACTCACTTTAAGGATTTTCAGTCTTTTCAATCATCTTTCAGTCTCTAATCTAACAGACACCTCCTACACTATGTAGAACTATAATTAGAACTGGCAACACAGGGCACTCAATCACTATTAAAACCAGGTCTTGGTGAAGACCATAGAAATTCTGCCATTCATTCCAACAGGATCAGGATTTGGTACCACATACTAGGGGTGTGCGAAACAGGCCGTATTCAATTTGGATTTGGATTCGGCCCAAATCAGGGACTGTGATTCGATTAATTGATTCAGATCACTGACTCCGATTTGATTCAGCCGAATCCAAATCTGAAGATTCGATGCTGATTTGGAAAATCAGCAATTCAGCCATAGACACAGCTTTAAAAGTGTTTTCTACATACCTTGAGGTACTGGGTGCGGCTTGTGGAAGCCGCAATGGTGGGGTGAATGGAGCATCCCACAGGTGCACGGGGGGGTGCCCCCTGGGTGCACGGTGATTGGCTGGGGGGGGGGACCCCGGGTGCCCGACCGAGACCCAGGAGACACCAGTTGCTGAGGCAAGGGGACACAGGGGGGCTCCCCAGCGGACCTGGAAGTGGACCGGAAGTGCTTCTGGTCCACTTCCGGACACTCCATGCGCCCTACCATCACAGCATTCACGAGCCACGTGCTACCTTGAAGTATGTAGAAAAAACATTTAAAGCTGTGTCTATGTCCGAATCACCAAATCTTTCTTAATCGATTTGGAGGGTTCTGTTTCGACTCGGAGAGATTAAACGGTCTCCTGATTCAATTTGGATTCAGAAGTTTGGCCACTGAATCGGGCATAATTGAATCAGGACCCGAAGCTTTGCACAGCTCTACCCCATACACATACTGCTACATTAGTCCAATTCTTTGGCCGAGACTTGATTTCCTTGGGCATGTTTCATTATTGGAACAGTTTTTCCCCCCCCAAAATAAACATTTTTCAACTGCTTTAGTTACATTAGTGGAGGGGCACCCAGCAGAAGAGGCACCTCCCATGCCCCTGGGGCTGGGGTACTGGTGGCAGCCACAGTCCCAAGGGCCATAGGTAACTGAAATTGGTCCTTGCCGGCTGGGGTGTGGGGAGCACTGGCCGGTGCCATCCCTTGTCGTTTAGCCAAGGTTCGGTGATCAGCCGCTAGGGGAGCCCTCCCCCTCCCCATCAGTGATTGGTTGCTGGTGCCCCCCACAGAGCCAGAAGGCACCAGTCATCCATGCCAAGGGCTCAAGGGGCGGGGGGGGAGGCGGGGGGTGAAATCCCTAGGCCCCGAGGACAGAGACAGCTGCAATCCCTAGGACTCACAGATTTCATGCTGGGCATGGTGCAGCCCTGGGGCTCGGAGCCTTGTCAGCTGACGGGGCTCCCAGCTGCAGGGGAGACCCTGCTAACAGTGCAATTAAAGCTCAACAGCAACCAGCTATAAAGTTGGTACACATTTTCAAGGTCTAACTTAATAGCTGGCTGGAGCTTTTTCCATGTGATAGCTACTTCGCACATGCAGCTGGTCTTAAGGTAACTCTGAAATACCTGTAACATGTAGAGGGGGCCCGCAGAAGAATGCATAACTCTCATGCACCATGAGGGTTATGCTTCCAAAAAGTGCAGTAGGCTAAATTGGAGAGGGAACTTTAATCCTTTTGAGCAGGACTTCAGGGAGAGCTGCAAAAGCGACTCTTTTGGAAGTGTAAGGGGACGGAAAGCCTTCAGATTTGACATCTGTAGGGTCATAGCACTAGGCTGTACTTCATGACAACAAGCTTTTTTTTTTTAGGGTTTTTTTAATGCTAACTTGTTATGATTTCTTTTTCTTGCCATTAAGAAGATAAGCTTGCTGTCTCTGGCTGACGAGTCACTTTAAATGTTTTCTTCATCAGCTGGTAGGTCTCCGGTGGCTATGGAGAAATGACTGGGATGCATCAGCCCGGCTTTCATCAATGTGTGGCTCTTCACTGTTCAATGACAGGCTGAATGCCACATCACAGAAAGCAACACTGTGGCAGCAGCCTACACAGAACTCCAGTGGAGAAATCACTCTTCCATGCAATCTTATTCATTTTGTAAAAACCCATAACATATTCAGTTGACAAACAATTCTGCCAAGTGGCTCTCCTACAAGTTGCTCATGTCAACAAAATTAATGTGACATTTACAACTATTTTGAGGATAAAATGAAGTTGCTTAAATTATTCCGTGGAAGCAACATGAGACAGAATTATTCAGTTGACAAAATCTAATTAGGTGTAAATTATTTCAGGTTATATGAATTATAAAACCTTTCACAGATAAGTATTTGAACTCAAACTCAGGGCTCAGTGTGCTATGGTGAATTAATATGCTGGGCACCTGTTTTTCAGAGCTAGGTTTCAATCTGGGACAAAGTCGCAAGGGTAATTAATTTTCTCTCTCTCCACCCTAGACTGTGTTCATGTACTCACAGCCACGCATCTCATTTACAGGGTATATTTTACCATGGTTGAAAGGTTCTCTATTGATAGGAAAAAACAAAAAGGCTAAAGACTGGTCACCAAATGCTAGAAGTTGTCTCTTATACCAGTTCTTCAGCTAGAATTGAGGCACCCCATTGCTAATATGACCAGAGATGTGACACCAAGCTGAGCCAGGTATGTGCTGGAAAGCTTGAGAAGTGGCATCTTAAGGCATATATAATAGTACTGGTTTAATGGCTCAGTCCTGCAAGTTGCTGAGCACTACTCCAAGGAAGCACTCAGACCCATGCCTAACTTCAAATCCACGCATAGTCCCATAGCCTGTCAAGCATGTACTGAAGATGGCCAGACCTTCTTTGATTTTAGCTCAATGTTTCCCATTCAAGTATAAGGCCTAAATCATCATCAACCATTATAAAACCAACAAATGTACAGGTGTCTCGAAACTTAGCATTTCTTGCATTTGGGGGCCAGGATAGGTAGAAGGTGTTTTCAGCAGTGGAGGGTGGCCTTAAGCTTCTTCTGGGGAGGAAAAAGTCAGCTGTTGTGTACTGGAGACAGCTTTGGGGACAAAAATGGGAATGAGAGTTTAAAGTTAGCATAGTTTATTGGTCCCCTATTATTAACAATGTTAGTAGGATGTTATGTTGATTGGGACTCTGGGAGTTTTAATGCATAGGGGCAAAGTACAGTCAGAAAGCCCAAGGCTGAACTGATTCAATCTTCGCAGATTTGTCCATGAAGCTAGATTAAACCAATTAACAAATGAACAGATACTCACTGTTGATTCAGCCACGTGCCTGCAGTAGCCCACCCGCACTGTGAGGGGGAGTTTGTTGGGGAAGGTGCATAGCATCCTAGGGTGCAGGAGGACTGAGAGTTATTTTGAATCTGGCAGGGATCTGGGACAGAAGTTCAATAAACTGATTTAACCTAAATCAGTTAAATCTGATATTACATCGATCCAGGTTTATCTTAAACCAATTTTGGCCATTTTGAAAGCAGTTTATGTGCACTGAACTTCTGTTGTGCTACAGATTTGAGCTGGTTTCCAATCACTTATACCCATCTGTGTGCAATTTCTGCACCTGGTTTAAGCTGTTACTCAGATTAACTGTAGAATAGGGGTGTGTGAAGCGGGCCTTATTCAATTTGGATTCTGATTTGGTCTGAATCAGGGACAGTGATTCGATTTATTGATTCGGATCACTGTCCCTGATTCGATTCGGCCAAATCGGAATCTGAAGATTCGATGCTGATTCGGAAAATCAGCGATTCAGCCATAGATGCAGCTTTAAAAGTTTTTTCTACATACCTTGAGGTAGCAGGCATGGCTCATGATTGCTGCGATGCTGGGGTGCATGGAGCATCCCACAGGAGAGATGGGGGGGCCGCCACAGTCCCCTTCCAGGTCTGCCAGGAAACATGCAGGGGGCCCCCTCACACCCCCTGGCTTGGCAGTCAGCTGTGGGGGGACCCCGGGTGCCCCCCCAGAACCAGGAGGCACCAGTCGTTGAGCCAAGGGGGGGTGGGGGGACCCCCCTGTGAGCTCCCTAGCAGATCCGGAAGTGGACTGGAAGTGCTTCTGCTCCACTTCCGGGTCTGCTGCCGAGCACACTGGGGAGCCCCCCGTGCTTCCATGGGACGCTCCATGCACCCCAGCACTGCAGCATTCACAAGCTGCCTGGTACCTACAGGTACAAAGAAAAAACATATAAAGCTGTGTCTATGTCCAAATCTTGCCAAATCTCACCAAATCGATTCAGAGTGTTCCAATTCAATTCAGAGAGATTAAAGGGTCCTCTGATTCGCTTTGGATTTGGAGATTCGGCCACCGATTTCGGCCGAATCTCCACCGAATCGAATCAGGGACCGAAGCTTCACACAGCCCTACTGTAGAAGAGCTCATCCTGGGAATGCAGGTGTTATAGTAAATGATATCTGAGCTTCCTTGTTGCTTTCAGGATGGAACATTTCTAGCAGCTGGTTAATTAGTGTCCTAAAATACCCCGTTAAAAAGTTCATAATAAATTACGCTATGAAATACTGTTTGGATGCTGTCTGAGAGTGGCTGTAACTGTGTTGCTATTGAGTCGATTTGGCATGCCACAGACTCTTTAAACTGTTGAAAATGTAAGAACATCTGCCCATTTATTTTTATTTTTTACCACCGTGGGTAACAGATTTTGTCCCTACCCAGGAGGTTCAACTATGCACGTTAGCTCTTGGCAGTCGGCAAGACTGCCCTACCTTTATTTTTCTCTGCCTAAATTTATTTTTTCCCCTCCCCAAAACTCAGTATGAACTTTAAAACCTTGTATGAACTGAAACTGCTAAGTGTGGCATACTTCTTATGACCTCTGAGAGCAACAGCTCTCAGGTGACTGAAGATTATCTACCATTCCCCCACATCATTTCTCTCTGCAGAGCAAAACTCTGAAAGAAATTATTTAAAAGAAACACATACATGTACAAGTAATCCCTAGAGATGAGATGAGCCAAACCCCCAGGTACAACCTCTCTACCCTTTTCACTGGGAAGTCCCAAAATTTAGTCTTAAGATCTTTGGTTTGGGCCCTTGTCAGTTAATCACATATCAAAACTTCACTAAAAACAATGTTCAAAGCTGCCTGCCTTCCCTTTCGATTTCTATGCCGAATGAATTCTCACACGTTATTGATTTCATTTCCTTGAAAAGGTTGTCTCCACAGACTGAGTTATTCTGTTATTTACCAAAAAAAAAAAGCTCTACTTTTTTTTTTTTTATTGGCTTGTAATGAAAATATTAACAATGCAAACACACGCGCACACGCACACAAAAAGAAAAAAAAACCCCAAACAAACCAAAAAAACCCAGTCAGGGTCTCCATGAGCAGATAAGAATTAAATTACCATTCACCATCTGGGATACAAAGCTCTCCAAACTTTCTCCGAGTTCAGACCCAAGCGCTAGTTTCATCCAGAATCTCTTAAAAACATTGAAAGCATTTCTTATTAATTTTATTTACCACATCCCTCTGCCTTCTCAAGGGAGTACATTAAGTAAAAGGCTTGATTCTCCATGGTCTTGCATTGTGTGCAACCAACACCGCTTAGGTAAATGGACTTGTGTGCATGTACATGCATACTGGAACTTGTACAACTAAACAGATCATATAGATATCTATCCATCTCTCTCTCTCTCTCTGTCTTTTTTTTTTTAATAATCTTGGTTCTAGTCATGAACTTAGATGACAAGAAAGATAAAGATAAGGCAAGATAAATCCACCGCAGCATGTTTCTATCTTTGTAACAAGAACCAGTGGCAGTGAGAAAGATCTGAGGATAAATACAAATCTGTTGTGGTTCAGTAACCTTCACTCTGCTGTAGCTGATAACTGTATTTTTAAACCGGCTGTGGGTGGCAGGCTCGCATCTGCACTCGTGTGTGCCTACATTTCTCTGCCCCCCATCCCCCCCCCC
>NW_005842219.1:38234-48889 GCF_000455745.1 Alligator sinensis
CATCTGCACTCGTGTGTTCCTAAATTTCTCTGCCCCCCACCCCCCCCCCCCGCCCTATTTAAAAATAATGTGGGACAATGTTTAATGTCTACAAAATTAACAGGCTACCCCCGCCCTTTTAGAAATGTCTTGCCAATGGTGAGAACGGAGCATTTTACCCAACAGCTAAAGATCCCGCATGCCGTTCTCATCACCGCTGGCTTCAATCTGCAAAGCAGCAATGCTGATGAGGGCAAATAAATAAATAAATCAAACCCAAACCCCAGAACAGAGCAGGAAAGGGTATTTGTTACTGTACAATTATTCCCTCCATTTTGTCAATGCTCACTCCCAATTCTGTGAGAGTTAAAGGCTGCCAAGTAATAGGCACTGTAGAGTTTTCCCTTGGGTTGCAGCCAAGGCCACTAACCCTGCTATTAGAGGCCTGACAAGCTTTGTCAATGCAATCTGCTGAATGCCGTGAGTGACAAGCGATCAATATTCTCCACTCTCATGGGTCATCACAGGTGACAGAGGCCTAAGTAATAAAACAGCCCTGGCTGCCTCCTCTAACTTAAATGCTTCCCCAGCCACAATATTTCTTTTTTGTCTAAGCGCCTCTAGCTAAATTTCTCATAGATCGAACCATCTGATGGGGTAGAGGTTCTGAGGAATTGCAATGTGTCTGAATTGATGCTAGCCAGTGAAAGCTCAGTAGACTGGAGAAATAGGTTCAAATAAATCGAAAATGACTAGCTACAGAGTTGTAATCTGCCAGCATCAGGCCCTGTAGCAACAAGCCAATATGAAAAAAGCATGCTGACAATGGAACAACACCAAGCCACCTGCCGACTGAGAATCAGCTTCCCATTTTTATATCATTCTGAAGATTGTCACAAAGAGAGAGCCTTTCTCTTTGTAAACGGTTCTAAGCGTTACTGGGAGCGACTATATAAAACTGTGCTACCGTGTTAATAGAAAAGTAAGGAGCACAGTTTTATATCATCATAAATTTGAGCCAAATACTGTATGGGGTTGGGAAGATTACCCTGAGCACTGGCTACAGGGTCCCTCATCTACACTTAGGTCAAGCACCTGCTTTTTAAAAATAAAAAGAGCTTACGCAGGGTTTACAAAGTCACAGAAATGGGCCCCTAACTCATGTACACCGCACACTAATTCTTAATGTTAATAACCACAGTATACCCAATATATAACCACAATATATAACCAAAATGACACCAAGGTCTGGACTAAGAGCTGAACCTTCTCCAGAGTTTAAGATGCAGATTTTTAACACGGGACCAACCCCCTTTTTACCCAACAGGCTTCAGCTTCACTACACCCTTGGGAGGCACAGGACAGCATTGCACACCATTTCACTGACAAGGACACCAAGGTAAAAAACACAGCCAATAGGAAAACTGGAACCAAAGCCTAACCGATTCCAATTTCTTACCCCAAAACAGTAGTCGGCAATTATTTCAAGTCACGGGCCAGAACAACCAACCCAGTCCAGGTCTGAGGCAGCTGGCATTCCCATCTGACTTCCCTGCTTTTTTCAGCCATGGATGTCCTGCCCCCCCAGCTGTGGCATAAGCACAGCTGCCAGCTGTTTGTTCTTGGCACAGTCCTCATTGCCTGCCCTGGTGTAGACCCAAGCAAAGCCCCCAGCTCTGTGGACAAGATTCAGTCCCTGAGCCCCAATTTGCCAATCCATGCTCTATACAATAAACATCAAATATGTCCTAGGGCCTTTTCTAGGGCAAGAGTGCCGGCTATAAAATTCAGTTTGAACTGGCGGTACCATGATATTGTGGTTTAGTGATATTGTAGTTTAGTATGTCCTGTTTGGAAATAATTGACACGTGTTTACTCACTGCTCCCAAGAACTAAATCAGCTTGGAAAGAGACCAAGGCATTGAAATGCCCATGACTTAGGGTCACAACGGTGAATACTTCTCATTTAAAAATAATTTTAAAAAGAGCTAGTGATACTTATAGTGTTCTTCATTCTGCAGTTTTATTCTTAGAATAATTACAAAACTGATTTACATACCAAAAGAGGAACCCAATGCTCTATTAAACCAGTATGGTCCCCTGTGATACTTGCAGAGCTGATAAGCTGAATTAGTAGATTTATTATTTATACATGGGCATTTAGCTTTGAAAGCAAAGTTTGAAATGTGTTAAAGCAGCAGCACACTACAGCCCATCTGATTGGGTGGAAATCCTTTTGAGGTTGCCAAACAAACAACCATCTATCCAAGGGGATTGAAGGTATTTTAATGGTAGAGGTTAATGTGTGGAGACAGCAAGTCTGCAGCAATAAATGACTGAATAGTCAGACTGCAATTTGGAGTACGCAAGGAAAAAATAGATGTGACAATGTGTTTCATCAAGGAAACTATCCCTAACGTCAAGGCCGAAGTCAGGTGCTGTATAACAAACAAGATGGTATGTTAATTTGGGATCTGGTTCACCAACCAACTTGACCATTGGCCAGTTAAACCAGATGGACAAGCAATGGAGAACAGCATATGGGTAGGATACATCTCAGATCACAATAACCCTTCCAGTGAGTCGTCACTTCCAGCTGCTTTTCTAAGCAATTAAAGAGACAACTCTCCTGTTTGGTCAATCCCACAGATCGATGCTGAAGCCAGGCTATACTGTATGGGCAACATTCACAGGCAAATCAACAGACATGCATAAAAACCACTCTGTTGGAAAAAACATTTTGCTCCGTGATAGGAATTTCATGGACAATATGGCAATGTGGATAACCAATTCAGGAGATACAGCAACTCACGGGGATTCGGGCTAAAAGACAATTTTCTGACAAATGTCAATGGCTGACCCAGGCCTGGACATGGAATACTACCATCAAGTTTTAGAAAGCTGGGACATTGGGGGCTGTATCTTACCATATGCCTTACCTTGTGATCTTACCTTTCACCTAGTATTACTGTATTGTATATTCTGTAATAATTCTCTGTTGTGGCAGTAAGTTCCAGCAATCATGTTAAGTGGTGGTACACATGACAAGGACAGAAAAGGTTATGAAGACTTTTTAACACAATTCTGTCTGCTGTCGACCTTGCCCCTGACCCCTCCCAAAAACTCTCCAACTCTATTTAGTGGAATTAGTGGCATCATGAACTGAAACGACTTAGTATAATGCCCTGGGAGGACAGCATGCCTAAATCAGCTCCAGTTTGACTGACTGCCTTAAATCATGACATTTCCAAAGGATATTCCACTGATCTGAAGTTCAGACCAGGTTAGCTTTCCATTCTCTAAACCAGTCACCATCTAACTTTTCCTACTCTCTGGCCTCTGAGGAAGGCTTTTTCCTTTACTAAGACACGGCTTCAGCTTCATTTAAAATTAGAAAATTAAAGCAGTATGGCTACAGTGATCTGATACCATCTCACATAGTTCTTAACAACCTAATTTATTACTGATGATGTAGTCATTAGTGTACTCTGAACACGCTTTCTACACTTCCTTTTAATGAAAAAGTAACCAGGGAGGCTCTTTTCACTAGCCTCAGAAAGTTGTGTCCCAAGAGACTCAAGTGTCATCTTCTCTTAGATTTATCCAAGGCTGGGGGAGATCTTTTAAAACGTATCTTCTTGCTATTCTTTTAAAAGATGGTTCCCTTGATGCTGAGACTTGAAACTGAAGCCTATCTTGTTACTGAGAATTAACTACACCAAAGCAATTGCTATAAGAGCTGTTACAGAACAACTTGCTTGCCATGTTCTGTTTTCATCCACTTTCTTCTTAAATGTTTATATGACTATGAATTTACTATCCTCATCTACTATTTCCTTCATCATGAGATGTGTTATATTCCTGGCATATTACAGGATGGCAAGAGGGAGAAGGAAGACTGCAAAGGATACAAAATGTTTCCATGCCACTGGGACCAGTTCAGGGGTTATCCAAGGAAGAAAGAAGAATGGTGGAGAAAAGAAATGACTTTGAATCTATCCAAATCCTTATACAGGACGTTGCCATGACTGGAGGGAAATCTGCCAGCAACTTTTTGAGAACTACACCCCTTCCCATCCTGTGACTGAAGTGACCCCTGATGCACTGGGCTGCAGAAGCTACCAGTATGTATAGATCCTGCATTCTTAGATAGTAACCATGCTGGATTAAACTGACCTGATCCTGCTCTGAACAGCTCAGCTATAGCAATGCATGAGATGCAGCCTCCTGGAGTACCAAAGAACAACTACCTGATAGCATGGAGCTTTCTAGTAGGCCTGTGTGAAGCAGCTAGTATTCGCTTCAGATTCGGCTGATTCGGGGGACAGCGATTCAATTCGGTGATTCAAATCACTGTCCCGAACCGATTCAGCCGAATCTGATTCGGAGATTCAGCTGCTGCCTAATCTCCAAATCACTCAGGCCAGGCCCAACCCCTGCCTGCTCTCCCAGCTTGACAATGGCTGCCCCACCCACCCCAGCTCCCAGAACTTGAGGGAAAAAAGCCTCGACTCAGCAGGTGCTGCAGGGTAGAGGGGCAATCCCCGCTACCCCTCCATGCTGCTCTGCCATGAGCCCCCCGACCCTCTCCCCACTCTCACAGTCCCCTCATGGCTGCCCTGTCTGCCCCAGCTCTGGCCCTTTAAGGAAAAAAAAAATGAGAAAAACCCCACACTCACCAGTTCCTGTCACCAGGGGGCCATCCCCACTGCCCCACGCCATGTGGGGGGCTCTTCCACAGCCCCCCAAAGCCCCAAGGCTGCTGCAGGGTTTTTCTCGGGGGATTTTTTTCTTAAAGGGCTGGAGCTGGGGCGGGCGAGACAGCTGTGGGGGGGCTGGGGGAGCAGGCAGGGGGCGGGGGGGGCTGGGGGAGCAGGCAGGGGGCGGGGGGGGCTGGGGGAGCAGGCAGGGGATGAGGCCTAGCAGGGGTCCCCCCCCATGGTCTCCTCCGCCCCCCATTTACCAGCTCCTAGTCTGGCTCCAGCTCCCTGCTGCAGCCACCGGGGACTGCCCAAATCATCAAAGCTCTCCAAATCTTTCCGAAGATTCAGAAAGCTTCAAATCAATTCGGACCTCCGAAGATTCGGAAAGCTTCAAATCAATTCGGACCTTTTTACCAGTCCTCGGATTCGGAGATTCGGCCACCAAATCAGGCTGCATCTCCTCCGAATCAAATCACCACCAGAAGCTTTGCACAGCTCTACTTTTTAGGTATGAAGTCAGGAAGGAGCACAGAAAATAGCACCAATACATTTAAACTGAAGTGTGGCAAGGATGCTACAGTATGCCTAAAGCTGAAAAATGGGCATTGGTTTTGACCGAGGGGCAACTACAAGGAAAATTAAGTCGTAATAGTTGTAAATCAGTCATTTTAAAACATAATAGCTTGAGAAACTGCTTAAGAAAACAAATCCTCGTGAACTTAGAAACAAGCTATGTATCAGCCATGTAAATCCATCATGCGGCTGCAAGCTCAAAATTCTGGAGGACCTGGATTCAAAAGTTCCCATAAAGTATGGACTGTCTGGACATGGGACTCGCCTCTGTGTGTTAATTACGGTAGGAATACTAAAGGGAAACAAAGGTGACATCTTTTCACTCTTATGAAAATTTAACTGGTAAGCTGCTTTATTTCCAGTATCAATCCACTTCAAAGAGCTGTAGTCTTCCGACATAAAAATGCAATTCTGAGAATTAATTTGCCAGCTCTTAGCCTAGGAGCAACTTTTTAATTTTTGTGTTTTTCCTTTTATGGATTCATAGCAAATCCTTATTAATTTGCAGTTCAATTTCCTTCTTTAAAGGATACCATTCAGAGAAGGAAAAAAGACAAACAAACTAAAACGCTCTCAAGTGCAGGAGCTTGGATACAATAAACCATGCAGTTAGAAGGAAATTCAGCTCACGGCAAATATCCCTTTGTTAAGGAGTAGATGTGCTTGCTTCTGCAGGTGTTACCAGCTTGTATGACAGTTTATATACTTCTGCTATAATTCCTGTGTTATACACTAGAAGGCTAGTTAAATGTGCTGTTAGCCTTCACTCTAAACTCCTTTCATATCTGTGTTTACATAAGCTGTCACTATTTGAACATATATGTTTGTGATCTAATTCACCTGAAGCACTGCTTAGTCTTAAAGAGTAAGACAAGGACATCCCATATGGCAGCAAGGTATAAAACGCTCCTCCAATGCAAACCACCCATGACCTCTGTGATAATAAATTCTTCTGCAAATGACTGGGCAAAGTCCTAGAGACTGTGTGCAGTGAAGATAAACAGCCCTCTTTGTCCTCAGGGCCAGAAGCAACCATTGTATAGAGCTTGCCCAAAGGATTAGCACTGTCATTATTATTTGTGTTATATGAGCTATTTCAGGAGCTAATTGACCCCAGCACAAAAGCCGGGTGAGAAAGGCTTTTGTATCTAATAGAATGAGCAATACAGAAAAAGGGTAAAGTTCTTTGAGCAATTGGGCCGCAGTATAGAGAGACTGACTCAGTTTTAGCTGACAGCGTCAAGCAAGGCATTTCTTATCTCCCCAGTTAGTACTAAATCAGCCAATATAAATGAGCCCATGACAGGATACGGAGAAATGGGACTTGCTGAAAGGATAACTGAGGATAACTGCCTTGTGAAGCATAAATATTGAAGATGCCCAGAGTCTTCCATTTTTCAGAAGGATGCATAGCTGGGCCTGTACACACACTAGGGGCCCTGTTCACTTTTGGTAACAAAATGGCAAATAGATCAGGTATTTTATAATGACAATCATAATTTTCTCCTTCCCTGCATCAGGTGGCTGAGAATGGAGGAAGGGGAGGGAGGAGGATGTTGTCATGAAGTAAATCAGTGGGGTATTAAGGCGATCCTCTATTAGTGCTGACGGGTTCGAAACAGGAAAATTGTGGAACCAGATGTGTGAGGAGAAGGGTGTATTAGATATATTGCAAGAGATCACCCTAAATTAAGGGACACTAGAGACCACCCTAAATTAAGGGACACTTGCTTGCTTTTAAGACTCATTCAGCAACACAAGTGGGGGGAAAGAAGATTTGGAGAGAAACTTGAGACGTATCTAGACTTGTTATAATGACAGTAAACATATAAATAAGACTAATAAAGGATGACTGCATCTCAGAAGATGAAGGCCAGAAGAGATGTATACAGTGTAAGTAATTAAATAGATACAGGGGTGAGAGATGTCTAACCGGAAATAGCAAGGTACCCTGGACTATTCTGGGGAAATCCCCTAGGGATGATAGGCCAATTCTTTGGAACAATCAAAGAGATGGTTTCCCCAGGAGACTCCATCCAAAAAATTTATACTGGGCCCAGCGAATGCTAGAAACAACTTTGAGAGTCAGATGCATATGGTAATATAGTGTACATATTTAAATAACTGTTTTATCTAAGGACCTCAAAACCATTAATGAGCCTATCCCCTGTGAGGAGAGGACATTTATATATATTTCAGACAGGGTAATGAGATGCAAAGAAAGACAAGGGGTTTCTCTCTAAGGTCACACTGATTCTATGACAGAGCTAGAAACTCAACCCAGCCCCCAAGGTGAAGCACCTTTTACTACAAGTTACCTGTTCTAGAGCAGTGATGCTCAGACTTCTTCCATGGGAGGCCAGATGGGTGGTGCCCGGTCGGTCCATGAGCCAGATCCAGCTGGTAGTCCCAATCCAAAGCCCAGGGTCGGCACAGTGGATTTTGAGGGGGAAAACTGGCTCCACAGGGGAAGGGGGCTTGACCTGGTCCTACAAGAGATGGGAGGTTGTGTGGCCCTGCCCCACAGGTGGAAATGGGGTGTGGCTCAGTCACAACTTAGGCCTGCACTGGGGAGGAGGGTGGCCTGGCCCCATGCAAGGGCAGAGGGATATAGCCTGAGCCCAATACAGCTGCAGAGGGAGGTGGCATAGCCCAGCCCTGCAGAGGAACAGAGGACAATCTAGACCAGAGGTTCTCAAACTGTGGTCCACAGACCACCGCTGCTCTGCAAGCTCCATTCAGGTGGTCCATAGAAAGGTTGAGGAACAACCAAGAATATCTGTGCTTGTAAGGTAAGACTACTGATGTTAAAATATGAGTTGTGTGCTTTGATTTGTAGACCAAAAACAAGTTTGTTAAGTGGTCCGCTGAGATCCTCAGCAAATTTCAAGTGGTCCACGAAAAAAAAATTTGAGAGCCGCTGATCTAGACAATCTACTTATATGGCAGAGGAAGGCTGGTTTACCGTATTACATTATAAATAAGCAAAGTTGGGAAATGCCCGAATACAATTTATATAGGACACCATGCTATGCATTAAGCAGACAGCCAGTAGCATATGAAGGCACATGCACACACTTATTACTCCTAAAATTAAGTAGCACCCATAGTTATTTCTGGCCATTTAATCTAAAAAGGATGGTTGCAACAGGGAGGGAGCTAAAGGATGATGAACTACTTTGGTGTGTGCACTCACACCTGACCTGTATAACCTGATCCTTTTGCTTTTTCTAGGACAGAGATAATAACGGCTGTAAGGGTTAAAAGTGGTCACTGTTCCCAGATCCCTTCAAACAATACAAACCCACTTACCAAAGGTAATTTTTTAAGCATACTTATTTCCGTGAAGCAAATCCAGTGTGTAATTCCTGGATTAGTCCGGAAACTAAGAAGCTTTTTGCTTTCAGCAAAGTTAGTTTCCATTTCAAAGTTTAGTTAATTCAACTCAGATTAATCAAAACACATACTTTTGCACGTCAGCCCATTTATTATATTTAGGCAGAGTGACAAACCAAATCATGTAAAACAAAATAAATAAAACGCAAAGTAATCCTCTGTCAGCTCTAGAATATTTCCTTCGAGTTGTACATATGATAGAAGAGAAGGGTGAAGAATCTGGGGGTCAGGTGTTGAGGCTAGGGGAGAGGTACAGTAAAAAAAGTGAATTTGGCACTACCATCTCTGAAGTCGCAATTCCTACAGGAGAGATTTTGCTAGTTCAGCACATATGGCAGTCACATGACTTGCAAACCTAGGGAGCCCTACCTCACTTTGTACTGTCTTTATAAGCTAATAAGAGAATGAGGCAGGGCACCCATATAACCCCATCTTGTTCAATACAGGTCACATACTCATCAACAACACAGCCCTTTTAAGTGACTACGTTAGGCATTTGTTACTAAACAAAGTACATGCAAGACTGTTTTAAATTCCCATAACTTGGTCTTCAACTTTTTTCTGACATGCGGCCAACATGCACTTAGTGCTGCTCAAATTCCACAGTCCAGATTGCTCATGGCAGCAGCATAGGGCATGCTGCTGTAGCAATGGCTACATGACATTGTTTTATGTCCTAGTATGACTTTAAACCAGGGCTTCTTAATCTTTTTGGCCTCAAGGCACTCGCTCGTCAACTTTCTGAATTTTGTGGCATCCCTGCTGAGCTAGAATCTATATTCAAGGGAGCCTTGAGAATACAAATTTTGGGAATCGCTGTGCTAGCTGGTGGCCCATAAGGGTGGCAGGGGCAAGACCTAACTCTGCTGTGCCATGGCCTTTTCACCGTCTTCCCCCTCCCCATCCTGGCCTGTATCTGTGGTGGCAACGGTGGCCCCACTGTTCCTGTGGGATCTCAGAAACCAGTGACAACTTAAACTGCCCCCATGTGAGGAACGGAGAGGATGAGCCAAGCTGCAAAGCATGGCTCTGGTCCTCTACCTATACAGCCATGGGCATTGCTAGGCAGATGCAAGACGCCACACAGAGGCAAGAGCATTTACCTCCTTACTCAGTGCTAGGCAATGCTGCACTCTTGAAGGGATCTCACACTATTGCATTAAACCAGTTTACGTTTACTGCTTTAACCAAAAGCAATTCCAAATACTGGAATGACAATTTCATATATGGGCTAAGTACAGACAGTCAAAAAGCCCAAGGCTGAATTGCTTCAGTCTTTGCAGGTTAGTCTAGGCTGAGGAGATTAAACCGATCAGCAAGTGGACAGACATTCACTTCCGATTCTGGAAACGCAGCCACGTGCCTGCAGTGGCCCAGGCCAGAAGCGAGGGTGCTAGAGCACACCTCCCTGCTCGGTTGCAGCAGACAGCTTGGTCCCAGGCTAGCCTGCCCTCCCTGTGCGGGGTGGTTTGCAGGGGAAGTGCAAAGCATGCCAAGAGGCTGGGACTGTGAGTTAACTTGAATCTGGAGGGGATCTGGGACAGAAGTTTCATAAAACGATTTAACCTAAATCAGTTAAGTCTGATACTACATCCATCCAGGTTTATCTTAAACTGGTTTCAGCCATTTTGAACTTCTGTTGCATTACAGATTTGAACCGGCTTCTGGTCACTTACACTGGCGTATGTGGGATCTGGGACAGAAGTTTCATAAAACGATTTAACCTAAATCAGTTAAGTCTGATACTACATCCATCCAGGTTTATCTTAAACTGGTTTCAGCCATTTTGAACTTCTGTTGCATTACAGATTTGAACCGGCTTCTGGTCACTTACACTGGCGTATGTGTTCCTAGTCATGGTGTAAGATGGAAGGGCTTTTCTGGGCATAATGTGTGCGTGGGTGTGGGGGGTAGGAGGTGCTAAATTGTATTTGAGTGAAGGTTTAGATATTGATGAAAAATAAAACATTAGACCAATCCTTAAAACACTGATGTAAGAATATA
>NW_005842219.1:48920-49528 GCF_000455745.1 Alligator sinensis
CTACACAAACAGTACAATGGAAGCATGTAGCAGAATTGTCAGTACCGGACTATAACCTCTTTGCTAGAGGTATGCGTCTCATACAGTTGCCTGTTCTCTAGTATTGTGGTTCACAATCTCTGGCCCACGAGGCTGTCATATGGACCACAGGGCTTCCCACAGGTCCACAAACTAGGCAGTGGGAGAGCAGTGGCAGCATTAATGGCCACAGCTTCCAGACCACTTTGGATTGTGCTGGCACGAGGGGCTGGACTGGTGCAGACTGACCCCACTTGCTGACCTCCAGCCTGCAGCCCAATCCCTGCACCACTCATCTGGCCTTTGGGCCTGGAAGGTTACTACTGTTGTACCGCAATGAAGCCTCAGTTCTGGCTGGAGCCTGTGGACATTACAGCAACATAAACATTGAGAATGAGGTTTTTAAAAGGACAAGACCTTAAGTAAAAATCAAACTTTTCAACTGCTTAGGTCCTTTTGATAATTCCCACCCTAAAGAAAGCTGATATTTTTAAGTTTCTTTGCCTCTGTTTTCCTGAACAGGGACCGGGATATCCCACCTACCAGAGGTACGGACAATCTTGGGGATAGCTCTATCAAGCCTTCAGTCA
>NW_005842219.1:50695-52439 GCF_000455745.1 Alligator sinensis
AACGGTCATAAGCTGATGGAGAACAGGTTTAGGTTGGAGATCAGAAGGCAATATTTTACAGTTGGGGTGACCAAAATCTGGAACCAACTTCCCAGGGAAGTGGTCCTCGCCCCTACCTTGGGCAAATTCAAGAGGAGGTTGGATGAACCTGTCTGGGGTCTTGTGATCCCAGCATTCATTCCTGCCTGTGGCAGGGGGGTCAGGCTAGATGATCTGTTCCGGTCCCTCCTGACCCTAGCTACTATGAAACTATGAAATAATGAAGATGACAAGGATGAGTAACTATCAACATGAATGAAAAGGCACTGCATTTTTTAAATGAAAAAAAATGAACATCCACCAATGAATCATCTCTTGACACAATTTACATGACTTTCATGCTGGAATTAGTGGACTGGAAAACAGAACAGCTTGGGATTCAAAATTTACTCAGAAAAGATTACTGGCACAAAACTCCCACAAGGATCAGACCCTCAGTGAAAACAGCCAACTGTTCCTCCTCCCTTCTCAATAACAGATGAGTTCAACCACATAACACTGCTGATATTAATTTTCCTCTGCTTGAAAGTCTTGTTGGAAACTGCAAAGGCTCTTGCACAGTGGTCTTAAAATGATACGTTACTAACTACATAAGCATTTTGGGAGGCCTGTTGAGTCAGTGCTGTGGTTTTCAGGCTAACGCAAGCCTGTTCACCTTTAAGTACACCGAAGAGAAATTATCTTACGCATTAGGGTGACCAGTTTCTGAGACGCTCAGATCAGGACCTTAATGGTAGGGTTATTTAAGGATTTTCAAAGCTTCTCCCAGCTGCCTCAAACCTGCAAGATAAAGCCACCTCAGGCCAAAGCAAGGCTTGTTCCTACTAAGTTTTAATCATAATCTGTATAATACATGGCTTCGCTGCATTACTGACTGTTCACTGCATGCCTCTAAAATCAAAGGTAAAAATGCATGCTACACGGAATGGCTTACATTAGTGCCATTAATTCCTACTTTCAGCATAATCCTTCATCTGGGAATTATTCCAAAACATAGGAGTTAATGACACTAATATAAACCATTCCAATGTAGCATGTGTTTCTTTCGATTTTATTCCCATGACTAAATGTCTTTTTAATGCACTTTTATTTACCGTGATGGAAATAGTTTTTTCTGCTTCACTCTCTCAAGTCTGGGTCTGCCACATTAACCCCTTTTGGCCAAAGCTACAGAAGTGCAGATGCATTTACCATTATGACTCCTAAGCTAAAGTCTTACCCAGACATTCCATAACTGAACTGCAGACCTCAACTGCTAAAAAGGCCTAAGATCAACCCCGCAAAGAAGCAATGTTAGTCACATGAGTGGGCTAAATAATCCTGTGGTAACTCAAAGTTATGCCAGGCGGGGAAATCTGAGACTGGGACTTCAGTGGTTTTGAATCGGCAGAGAAAGAGAGAATCATAGAAGTAACCTTGCCCCAGGAGGAGAGGGGAAGGAGTGCCTCCTACTGTTCCCTGATGACCCTTCTAACAGCTTATGGAGTAAAGAACATTTGGGTTTGGTCAGAAATATGAAAGACTGTAGAACGAAGATTAAAACAATGGAGAAAAATACTGCAGGTCCATAAAGGGGTCATGGACATAAAGAGATTGCTGAAAAAGTTCAAGAAGATAACAATTTTCCATCAGAGAAGCAGCCCATGGAAAAGTTCATGAAAGGGATCATCAAAATGAACATCATGTCTGTATTTTTTTTTCCCTA
>NW_005842219.1:52461-55866 GCF_000455745.1 Alligator sinensis
CAGAATAAAGCCAAACCCCACGGAGGCCTTTTAAGTATGTTCTAACTTTAATTTATTCTCCTCTAAATGTGGGCATGCAATTCTAATTCCCATATGGATTAGCAATTATGAGAATTAAACACCTGCATCCATGGGAGAAGATATTAACTTCCTGTCTTCAAGCCTTGATTTCCTGTACTAAACAAAAACATGCTTCATTCCTGACCTGCATGGGTGAGAAGACAATTTGATCCTTGACTTCTGAGATATGACTGTCAACCACTTGTGATGCGCATGCGCGCACATACACACACACACACACATTCATTAGCAGAAGAGGACAATAGAGTGCACATGTATGCCCCATGGTACTAGTTACAGCTTTTTAAAACCAGGAGCCATCACTGAAAGGCATGTTACTAGGAGATAATGTAAGACCCATGTGAAGTCATGTAGACAATGGGGACAGCAGCAAGGAGAGCCATGGGATCAGGGAACCTCTTATGTGGGTACATCTTTCCAAGCCAGCTGGTTGAAATGAACAGGACATAAGGTAGCCTCTTACCAGTTTTGTTCAGGTTTTCAAACAAGGCAGGCCCTGAAGAGAGGGGTTGCTAAACACACTTACTAGGACTTGTTATTTTCTTGGATGGCGTATCTGCATACTGCCCTACAGCTAGTACCTACATTGAGGAATGCCTGTATTTCATGGCAGCGTGGGAAAAAGAGCTGGCAGGTAGAGTTCACGGACGGATAAACTGGACTTAATTCCCTGCCCTCTAAATTCTGCTCCTCACCTCGATTGTTTCTGATCGTGTCTCCCACCCCACTCCTTTCACTAAACCTTCTGCCCCAAACTCTTTAATTTCCTTTCCCTTGTGTGTAGTAGCAAATATATCATGGAAGAAAAAGAAAGGCTTGGGCAAGGGTGAAAAAGCGGATAGAAAGGAAAAATAAAAATAACTTGATTTTGAAACATGAAAAAAAAAATTAAAAACACAATAAACAAACTGTGGGTGCCTATACATGAGCAGTGAGGTTGCTTTGATACACTATAATTACAGTGTGTCGGAGCAGACTTGATTTGGAGCATGGTAATTACCATGCTCCAGACGACTCCAGCGTCAAGTGTATCAGCATCCCCGCCCTGAAAAATGGTGGCAGGGGCGCTTTAACTAAAGCTCGTTCAACGAGCAACCCCACTGCCATTTTTCAGCATGGGGATGCTGATGCACATGATGCTCCAGCCACTTCAATTAGAGCAGCTCTCAAAATCTCTCTAATTAAAGTGCCCCCCCATTGCCTCCCAGAGCACGTGTATAAATGCCCTTGTCCTTAAAAATGTCTAAAATATTCTTTAAATTCCTAATCCCATTATTTGAGCAATTCTATTCAACATACCCTTAGCAAACATATCATCAAAACCAGTTTGGACAGAACCTCTTTTATGTACTTTTTAAATAGTTTCATATTTGAACAAAAGCATCCATATTGGAAGTCGCTGTATTTAGTGATGCCACATTTATTTAACCTAGCAATTCAAAGGGGACAAATCTATCTAATGAGTTATATGTTATATAAATAAAACAAAACTCTACATTTGGAAAAATGAGCAGCATAAACATGGGACTGCTGCCAGGATAACATTCTGGTGCTTAAATCTGAGTATGGCTGAGATATCCAAGGACGCTAAGAAAGATAGCTGTCCAACCAACTCCCACTGAAAGTTGATGAGATTTTTGTATACAGCTCCCTTTGGGTCTTTCAGAAAATTTAAGCTAAAGACAGCATATTCGACTGCGATTACTACGGAGACTTCCTAACTGGTTACAGTAAGGTTCAACGATGACTGCCTTAGGCAAAGAGCTTATTCTTTGGTATGGACGACCTCTTGGGGAAGGAAAATCTCAAAGTGCGAGCAAGCATCCAAGTCTCTGAACACCACAGATCTGTCATCACTGCTACAAGAAAATCATTGCTATTTGCAGGGTGGCATTGTTGGGAAAGGTATAGAAATACTACAATGATGGGCAATATAGATGCTTCTAAGAGAGAGATAGAGAAAGATGCAAGGGTGAACATGGATACAAGAGAAATAAGTCACATGGAATAACAAAAGCTGATAACCAGACTTATAGTTTTACCTAAGCTGATTTTTCTTACCTTTGTAATTAATAATAGGGCCTATTCTAAGAAACTGATTTTGTTAAGAATGTCACATTATAAACAGTCACTTGTGTTCGACTTCAATAGAGCCCCATTGATTTATACCAGCTAAGGATCTGGGCTCAGTAGCTTCAAGGACTATTTTTTTTCAAAGTAAAATTGGTGGAGATGAAAAGCATAGCTCTACTTCTATTGTGCCTTGGCCATGGTTGCTAGCTCTATGCAAGTGACTCAATTGCAAGAGAGAAAAGCAATGACAAATAACAGCCTCACTATCTGCATCTGTAAGTTCTTTGCTAGTATGCAAGAGTCTGGACATTATTGACAAAAAAAAATCAAGAAGTACTGGACCACAAGATTAACAGATGAGAGGTTCATAACACACAAACCAGACCTCTACATTGTGGATGCATTTCTTATAGTGTTTCCAAAACCAAGAAAGCAGTATGAAGGGAGTTTGAACATAATGGCTGCTATCACAGAAAACAGGATAAGTGTAAGGATGTGCGATTTACTGGAATTCCTGAAATAAAGAACTGGCAGAACCCAGTGTCTTTATCTGCAAAACAAATTTCTGACTTCAAGGTCACATCAATTGTTCCTAATTCCTGTTGTTGCTGCAATGTACAGAAATATCGAACTCTTGCATCCCAAGAAAATAAAGAGTGGGATTTTCAGAGGCACACAGGTGACTTTAAAGCACAAGGCCTCTTAACTTTCATTGGAAACTTCTGCTTCTAAGGAAGTCAAGGTGTATTAAAAAATCCCACCCAAAAAATTCACCATTTCCTGAAATGCTGCTGCTGTGCCCTGAGTCTCGCTGCAACTGGCCACATGTGGGTGCATCTTCACTCAGCAGCAGGGACTCATGTGGGGGCTGTCCCTGCCCAGCCAAGTCTGGGAAGATCTGGTCATCCAGGGGTGCATGGGGTGGGGGGGGGGCTCTCACTGCTGAGTGCAGCCCAGTGGAGGCCCTGGGGGCCCATGACCCCCCCGCCGACCTCTGCTTGGGGTGCAGCAAGCAGGCAACCCACAGCAGCTTCATCCCAAGCAGAGGTGGGGGGGCACCAGCCCCCAGGACTGCCCCCATGTGCCCCTGGACCGTGGAGACTTTCAGACCTGGCCAGGCCGGGGCCCGGTGCCACTTTCCTCTGGCTGCTGGGCAAGCACAGCTCAATGCAGCCACAGCACAGAAGTGGGATCAGGCCCTGGCGGGGCCGGGTCTGGGACACTCCGTGGTCCAGGGGCATGTGGGGCAAG
>NW_005842219.1:56706-72185 GCF_000455745.1 Alligator sinensis
GCCTGTATCTAAATACCTAGTTACAAGTTGTTCGAGGCCTGTCCTAAGGATCCCCTGAGAAGCCAGAACAAAGCGACAGGACTGACTGTAAACATGTGTTCAGTGGGCTGATTCCCCCCCCCCCAAAATTAGGTCTTTATAAAGTTGATATTTTATGTACGGCACAGTATACACTTAAACAGGTAATAGGTTTAACAAAATGGAAAGTAAAATAATAAGCATTCTGATCGTTCTCTCTAGCACGTGGTAAACACACATTTGGTTCTTCATACATGCCGTTCTTCATACATGCAGAACACATTCAGTTCTTCATACATACACGCTGCCTTATTTTTCCTTGAGGAAGTAACTGAAAGCACTGTACAGTGTTTCTTTGGCATTGCAATTGTATTAACTGAGTTCCACGGCTAATACTGCCTTCAAAATGAGGACAAATCAAGAGGAAAGGAAGGAAAAACATGACTTAGCAAAGTTTTAAAAATACAGGTACAGGAAGGTCTTTTTAGATGGCAGGAAGTGCAGAGGCCCCTGTATCAAGAGGCAAGACCTATAAAAGAACAGAGAGAAGAAGCCAATGGGAGAAGAGTAGCATGTATTGTTATTTTCCCTCTCAACATGCTACCTTCGCTTGATGGGAAGGCAGGGCCCTCACTTAAATGTTTGCACACTCATAGGCTCATTTAAAAAAAAAAAGTAAATATTTCATTTTTACATACACACAGGAAAACTAAAACTCAAAAGCACTGTGCAGTTTCCTTCAGGCCACACAGCAAGCTAGTGTCAGGATTAGACAATAGTTCTCCTAACTCACAGGTCAGTGCCTAATGCCTCCTGAACATCTCCCATAAGTTTTCAGGCTTAGTTAGCTTACCTGTAAAGATAATATTTGGTCGGTTTGAGGTTCCAACACAAAATACTATATATCATTTCCCAGGGTTTACAGAGAGGGACAGTGACAATCTGACCGTTTCAGTGACTTAGCTGGGGGAAAGGGAGTGTAGACGCCCTGTTACGGTTGCTTTGTCTGCATCATCCCAACACCAGCTTCACCCAGGAACACTGGAGCAGAAATAATACATCACCCAAATCATCATGAGCGCAGGCTGTTGCACATAAGGCAGTTTAAAAACGTTGACAAACCAGAGGCATTGTGAAACCGTTAAATTAAAACAGGCCTTATATCTGGGAATGACTCATTAAATGCTTTTATATTTTCATAGTCTCATGCTAAACTCAACATTTAATTTAGGTATGACCCAATATCCTTTATTATGTTTTAACAATACCTTCTTCTAATTACTGATATTAACTTTAGTTCAGGTTATGTGCACACAAAAAATTCTTTGCAAGTTTGCTTTAAAGGCTTTTACAGGTTTAAACTCTTTAAATGTTGCATGGATTACACTCACCTGGAGGGCAGGAACTGCATTCTCTTTCACCATGACAGAATTGGATTTAATTAGAAAAAATACCCGCTTCATTGCTGCCTAATATAGCTGCACCAGACATCAGATGCACAGGTGTTAAAATCTAAAAGTAATTGCTAGTGCTAGTGAAAAAATACCAGTTGGCACCACAGGAAAGTGAAGTCCCACAGAGTAATTATCCTCACTATTGATACTGTCCATGAGGATGCCAACTGTAATGATGTTTTTGTGATCATTTTGCCCTCCTGGACAGGTTTCATTTTACAAAGACTAATGGCAGAGTACGTGACAAGCCCTGCTTCGGTCCTTGGGTCTGCAGACTGAGCCCCTATCAATGATGCTTATGTGGAGCAGAAGGCGTCGTTTGTTAACTGCTCTTGTGCCAACTAGCTTTATCCACTCGTGAGATTCTGGCGATCCCAGCAAACAGATCCTGAGATCCTGGCAACATCCTGACTATCGTTGCATTCGGTGCCCTGTCTCTCTGATCAGCTAAATTCTCAAAGGTCACATTCGCCATCCTGCCTAGTTCACTGCGAGGCATCTCGGTGCTACCCACAAGCACGCATAGGTGAACGGATGAGTTCCAAGAGCTTGATTCAGCTTGTCACGTCCTGCATATGTTTTCTACCTTGATGCAGACCCACTATTGCTGTCCTGGACCCGTGTTACACTGAACCTTGTGTCCCTTTTCAGCTTTTTTTTTTTTTGGCACCGCTGGCTGCTGAGAGAGGCCCGTATCTCAGCTAGTCGCTTGGACACCTAATCGCACAAGTGTTTCGAATGACTGAGTTCAGCTGGCTCTGGATATTGTCTCTCCAGAGTGCCACCAGTGCCCACACGTCTGTCTCAGGCCAGCTGGCACATGAGCTGGCTCATAGGAAGGCCTCTTTTGAGATATGCAAGTGATGAAAACAAAACAAAACTGATTACTGGGAAGGAGGCATGCAACTCAGCTACGCTGTGTGTGTGCTCAGTGCTGTTTCTACAGGGATGTGGTTTCCAACCAGCTCGACTCCTATGCAGTAGACATCAGAGGCACAAACCAGACACGCCACTAATGCATTCATTGACTAACAGTTTGACAATGGTGGGAGAACTATTTGCACAACTTGAACCACCCTGGCGGATACTAACACAAGAAAGAAACATAACCCTAGTTAGTATTGCTTGCAGCACGTCTAATTTAAGTGGTGATGTGAATGCCCATAAGCATCCTCGGCAATTGTGTATGTAGACATAACACAAATTACCAGCATGACAGGGGATTTAATGGTAGCTACCATACCAATATTTGCAAGCACAGACATGGCTAAGAAAACCAAGCCAGCACCTTTCTGTTGAACGATACTGAAAGCACTTTTGTAAATACACTGGCCTGATAAGGGTAGAAATGGAGGGGAACCGAGGCAAGAAAAAAGCCAACGAAGCAAACTTGCTACGCATAGGTTGTGTCAATGAAAAAACAAGCCCTAGTAAACCAAGTATTCCTGTTCAAGTAGCTTTGGTACTTGGTCTGGGGGGAGCAGTCATAGTGTTTGATTTTGAGTCAGAACACAAATATATGCTTTCCCACAGTACAATTCAAAGCTCATAGATCACTTTTAGTTGAAAATGGTTTTCCAGTGCCTGAGACAGCTCAGACCCTTGGAGCAATTAAAATGTATTTGTTTCCTTCACCTGTTTGGCTGTATCTTCCACAAAATAAAAATCCAAACACAGCTTGCTTTAGTGCCTTACGTTTCTTAAACACAGAAGAGCTGTACAAACAAATCCTTCTAAGGAAATCTATGGGTTTTGAACACTGAACTGCAACAAGTCCCGAAAAGGACCAAGGAGGTTTCCAACTCTTAAGCAGAGAAGCTAATTAGGCCTGAGTAATTAAAAACAAGTCCAAGAGCTCCATGTTTTCTGCAGCTGGCCTACTGATTTGCTTTTTCCTGTACGGATACTATTTTTCTTTCATTCTGTATCTGCAAATGCTATATTTAGAAGGTTTCATATGATAGGAAAGGGTTACAGATTGGTTGGAGAATACTGTTAGGCTATTGGTGCAGAACAGGTATTACATGTGCCCTCTGTAACAGACCTCTGAGATTGATATATTACTGTGTCTCAGTCTTTTGCGGGCACACTGTATGACCCACTTCACTCCATAATGTACATCTATCAATCTGTTTTTTCCCCCTTCCACCATGGCTTTGTGGATTGACTGATTGTATTTATCACACTTGTAGTTCACAGGGCAATGGTTTAAATTTCACTCAGTACACTCCATCTGGGAGTGCTTTTAAAACACGCCCACAAAGCGCCTCTCTCCCCCTCACCCTGCACCCCCGCAGTGTTCAGCCATCTGTACTCTGGAAACGAATCCTAAAAATTATTCTAAATTAAAAACTCATTTTAAAAGAAAAGTAGTATTAAACTGTTTTATAAACACAATAAACCACAGTAAGCCTTGGTTGCAATAAATATCCAACTCTTGCCTACAGCTATTAGAATCCACAAGCGTATTTTTAAGTTTGCTAGCAAACAGTATATTTATTCTGACCATGATTTGTCTTCTGTGGTTTGATGCTCTCTCATGCTTCTTTCGCATGTTTATGGGAGGAGGGAGGAAAGGGAAGAGAGAAAACACACTGTCCAGAAATGTGTTACAGATTCCTGTAAGCAATAATGGTTCTCTGAAATGCTGCCACTTCTTCAAAACAAGGTCCGCCTGGGACATCTTTACTATAGTCCAATAGATATGGTTGAGAACAACTGTGAATATGGCTATGTGATGTTATCAGTGGATAAATAAACTGATTTGTAACAGCTGTTCCAGGGCTGAACCCTGCAATCACTTTTGAAAATGGCTGAGTTTATATACACACTGGACATCCTCCTTCCTTCAAAAGATCTTACCTTGTGCTTTGCGCCTTCCTAAAATTTCCAGGATTTTTTTTTTTTTTTTTTAAACTTCTGGCTCTTACAGTTATTTTACCAGTAGGTGCTTTGACATCTAACAGGAAAGTTGTTTATGTAGAAACACCACCCAACATGGGCTTTGCCTGATTAGACCACGGCAAGGTTTGCATGCAATGGGAAAAAGAGTCCATAAAAAAAGTGAAAGATATTCTTCCAGCTTAAAGGCATTAATTATACGTCATGAGGTGCGAGTAATACAGATAAGCCTGATTTATCAACTCGAGTCAGTGAAATGCAATCAAGCGTTACCAAAAGAGAAGAAAAGGAGGAATAAAGGCAAAGATGTCATAACAAAAGCCTGTACTAAAGAATTTACAAGGAAAAAGAACAAACATCCTCTTTGGGAATTACTGTAGGCAACGCAGCAAAGAATTATAGCGCATAAACTGAGGTTACATAAACACTCTAATAAAATCCTGGGACTGATTTATGGAGGAGAGCCGTCTTGTGCCGTACTTCCATGGATAACAGTTTTGGCTTAGAAGAGCTTCCATGTTGTAATCAGTAGGGCCCAGATGAACATCCCTGTGCAGAAGGGGAGAAAACAAGAAAAGCCCAGCGGAAAAAACGAAAAATAACCAACAGCACTGAGCACATCCAAATTTTACAAGGTTAACGGCTCCAGAAACTGTAGCGAGGACTGAGCTACACTGCAACCCCCCTGTCTGAAAATGAATACAAAGGCAGAGCCATTTATCTAAACCTTTTTTGTGATGCTCCAAACCCCTGAAAGCACAACGTCCACAGGAAAAAAGCACAGAGAAGAATTATAAATAACATATGAAAGAATGAATAACTCTGTCCCTCCTGCATGTTCAGAGTTCGATTTTTTTTCCTCCCGGTTTATTCCACAGGCAACATTTGCTTTTTAAATAGGTTCCTGTTTTTACCCGGTTGTACAGCAGGACAGGCTAAGGCATGAAGTCATGAGAGAGTGGCTCGGTCTTGAAAAAAAGAACGAGACAAAAGCCAAAGTCTTTCCCTCCGACTCCTAGACAGCACAGCCTTCCCCAAAACTGGTGCTGCCTTTTTATGTTGCTCTTTTGCCAGCAGCCACTTCAGCCAAGTGGCTTATCAGCTCTCACTTATTACTGTTTTCCTCATCTTGCCCCAGCTCCAGTACCGTGATGGCTACAGAAGTGAACCCTTTGTGCAATCTGCCCTGCAGTTATGGTCGACAGCACCACCGTAACGCAGAGGGAGAGGAAGGAAGAGTGACAAGATGCGTGCAGAGTCCGTGCCTGTTTGCCTGTTACGATTAGCTCCAAATTACTAGGGAATGTGTTTGCTACCGGTGGTGTAAAGAGCTATATTTAAATATAAGCCCGCCATACTCAGATACACCGTCACCATCTAGCCCCTCCGGCACAGCATGTTTACTCTGTCGTCTTGATTTTTGACTCCTGTTGGTAAAATGCCTGCAAAAGCGGGGACAAACAATAATCAGACCCAGAACTACCTTCATTTACTTTATTTTTTGGGGTGTCATTTCTCCAATTACACCATGTGACTGATCAAAGCCCTGCCGCACAGCTTAAAATAAGCAAAACGGAACAAATGTTTAAAAAAGAAAAGAAAATCAAGGTGCCTTTAAGAACCGACAAGGAATTCTTTTCCCCGATGCGCATTATAACGAGCCCACGAATGCACTGGATTAATTAGACTCTCCTATGGCCTTGCTGGGAGGATCCGTGCTGCTGATCTATGCGCAGAAGGAAAATATCTGTTGCACGGTTTGCAAATGCATTAATCAGCCCCAGTCACCGGGGCTTACCCAGACCTTTCTCAATTCATGGGCAAGTGCCACGGAGCCCAAATGAACTGCCGACTTCATTTCGGAGCCGACGGCCTTTTACGAGCTCGCGTGAAGCTGCATGGAGAATACAGACGTGTAATTGGTGAGACTTGTTTAAAACAGATTCTCCCAGAGAAACTTCCAGAAGGAGAGAGTTTGAAATGGAACTAAAGAGTGCCATCTGCTGCAAAAAAAAGAAAAACCTCAAGCACTGGAACAGAAAAAGGCAGGACAGCACTGAGCTCGGTATGTGGCATTAAACCATCAGAGAAGCACAAATCACACAAGGCCTCCTGTAGAAAAATAGATTACGGTTTATGCACAGGGATTTTTTTTTTTCTTTCCACTCTGATGTTGGAATCGAACAAGCACAGTCCTAGACATTTCTAGGATATCAATCCAGAGCTGCATGGGTTCAGTAATAGTACTATCAAGTGCCCTGTTTGCCCAGTGTGTTTAGTGCAGACGACTCGCTGCAGGCCAAATCCTGAGATAGGAGCCCCCGTTGCCTTCGGCAGAATGATTTACATGAGAGGGGAGAGCAGACTTTCGTCCCGTGCCTCTCAAATTCTCTTGTACTCCAAAATAGGACGCGGTGTTTCACAAGGCATTTGCTTGAGAGAGCTTAGGGAACAAAAGTTAACCTCACGGTGCTTTGTTATCCCACAGGGAACGAGAAGACAGCTGCACGCTGGAACGGACCCCTACTCGACTCCAATTTGGGAAACAGAGGTAATGTGGGGATCATGAAGGAGCATGGCACTCCAACCCCCTAGCAACTAGGGGAAGACGCCAAGGGTCTCCCTAGGTCTCCTGCCCTTAGCAGCATGTCCCCCCAGAACAGCGCTGACACACAGGATAGACATTTACTCCCCTGGGAAATATCCCACTAGTCGCTAAGTGAATTGCGTTACGATACACAGGGAAGTTTTGCCTCAGCCCCCTTTTTCAGCTCAGTCACTTGGCCGTAAAAAGCCTCAGGGTGTTTGCAGGGAAGAGTCTCACAACTCGAAATAAGGGCAATAGCTTCTAGATTCTCCTCCTTCTGGCTAGGGACAGAAGTTACACACAGACTGGTTTAAATGATAAGACAGTGGTTTAAACCTGTAACAGAATAGAAGCTCAGTGCACATAAACCAGTTTCAAAATGGCCCAAACCAGTTTAAGATAAACCTGATTGAATGCAGTATCAGACTTAACTGATTTGGGTTAAACCGGTTTATGGAACTTCTGTCCCAGACCCCTGAGACTGCAGGGGGGATTAGAGGCTGCTTCTATTTTCTCCTCTCACCCCCTCTCTCATGGGCATGCATGAGGTTATGGCTTGGGGCAGAAAGGCAGTAACTCAACACTGCTGCACATACACCAATTCTTGTAGCTGGACACAAGTTCCCAATTCCTGTTTCTTTCCGTACTCTTTGTTCTTTACTTTTTTGCATGTGCACTAGTTCAGCTGGATTACTACAATATATGTGGAAGTGTCCTCTTTAGCAGCCTGCAGATGGTGCTACTGACCAGCTTTTCTGCAGATGGAAAATTGTTTCAGTACCATCAGCAGAGACAAAGCCACACATCCTCTCTACATTATCCTCAGCACTGAGCAATTCAGAAGGAAATGCTCAACTCCATTTCTAATTTATTAAGGCTTTCAGCACTTTTATTATTGGTAATTTTGCTCTATCCTATTGTTTGGTGCACGGCTGTACTAATGTGAACCGTTTCCAACACATTTGCTCCATAAAAGCAATGCTACAAGGCTACACATGACAGTTGCCTTGGTGGAGCTGTGAGTCAAGTAATAACATTGCTTCCATACATACCGGGTAAAAATTCAGCCCTATAGTAAGGCATAAGGCCTATGAACCATTGGCAGAGGTCTAACAGTGCGCATTGCCCTTGTGTATGACATGGGGTGCATTTTGCTCCAAACAAACTTGCAAGCTCCTTACAACTATTGTACTTCCTAAGAAGCAGCCTCTGCATAAATAGTCAAAAACTAAAAGATGCTGTTGCATTACAAGCTTTTTATATGCTTCCTAATTTGAATAAAAGTAGGGCTTTATCCCTGGCAACCCCATTTTTTAATCTTCAGTTTTGTACCACGGAGTTAGGTCATAATTCCCAGATTTCCATCCATATCATCACTGACACTATACTTGTATAGACTGTAAGCAGAGATGCCTAAACCCATACTTGGAAACACGCCCATCTCTGCCAGATGCCTAAGCAATACACCCACAAAACCAGAAACTCAAATGTTCACAGACATACCCCAAAAAGCAGCTTCCATGGTAAGTGAAGAGTTAATGCCCCAAATCTCTAACCCTGACATTACACTATCATAAGATTCGCCCCCATTTCATACATGCTGCAATTCAACTAAAGGTCCATTGCCAACATTTCAACCTGCATGCCTAAATTCAGACTCCATAATGCCCATTTAAAGTGAGCATAGGTTAATGAATACATTATAAATCTCTGAATTAGTCTATAAAATGCAAATCTACCCTGCTTTTTACATAGATGTACCCTTATTTACAGAATAACGGTGCACCCATGAAGCCCAGTAAAATCAAAAGGCGGCTGCAAATGTGCCACATTTTAGGAAAAAAATCCAGCAACTTCTAGAGTATTATCCTATGGAGTGCTAAGTATTCTGGTCCAAGTGCAGCATAGAGCTTCTGGTCACACCTAACTTTAAATGTAGGAAAAGTTGCACTGCTGTCAATGGGACTGCTCAGACATTTATTGTTAAGCACACACTTAAATGCACTGCTACATAACGGCCAGAGCACCCGGCACTTTGCAAGATCAGGCCCTTTATTTAGGAATCTGCATATGAACTTAGGAGTCGAGTCTAGGCACTCATAGGCTATTTGCCCATGTTGTTATTAACAAGATAAATATTATTGTGAGTGTCCAAGATGTGAAATCCTGATTGTATCTGGATTTAGGATATCCTGAAAGCCTTGGGGCAATGAATACATAATCTTACTTTCATTATAATATACAGAGAAAAAACAATTGAAAACAAAAATTGAAACAAACCTAGGTTCTAATTCTTGCATCCCCTATACTCTCAATTTTTTGAGGAAGAGGTAGGCTGGGACTCCAAGTTTAGTCCTGGAACCAACTTCCAAGGGAGGTGGTGCTGGCCCCTACCCTGGGGATCTTTAAGAAGAGGCTGGATACTTACCTGGCTGGACTCATTTGAGTCCCGTTTTTGTTTTTAGGGTGAGTGGTTTTGTTTGTGTTTTTGGGTTGTTCTCCCGCCCTGGCGGGGGGTCGGGCTAGAAGATCTATTAGGTCCCTTCCGACCCTGAAACTATGAAACTATGAAACTGATATTGTAGGCCCGATGATTCAGGCAATGCACAAGCCGCAAGAATTTTTTATGGGTGATCTCCTTTATTGGACCAACTGTATGGTTGGGATAGATTTAGACAAGCTTTTGGGTATCCCAGTACTCTTCCTCAGATCTCCCACCCAAGTCAATAAAAATATATCGCTTACCAAAATGCTGAACAAATAATAGATATTTGTAAATGCACTGTGCCTTCTCTGAGACTGATGGAGTTATGAACTGCCTGTGATGGCAGATAGGAAAGAGCACTTCAGTCTCCAATTCTGTCAGCCCTAGCTTTACATACTAAAAAACCCAACTATAATTCAATCACACCAAGTCCCCAAAATGAGAAAGTACAGATCAGTGTGTGTATGTTACTGAAAAGGGCCATTTCCATTCTACACATTATGGTGACTTAAAATGGAGGGATTAAACCCCAGATGAGATTTTACATACAAAAAGAACGATTTTGCAATGTTAAGGAACAGCCCAGGATGCAGGCACAGTATCTGGAAGAGGAACTTTAATAGTCTTACTTGGAAGCAAATCTACAAAAACACAAGCACCAAAATGGGGCTCTTTTTTAAACGGGTCAATTAGGGACATCACTCAAAATGTTGTAAATCCAGAAACTAAATCTCACAGGAGAATCTGTTCAATTAGTGGAAACTTGCAAAGACACCTTCCTTAAATGCAACTGTCCTCAGGCTTCATCTACAGTACGCTAGGACAAGATGAACTGTCCTGACTTCTACAGTCTTTTTTTATATGGAAGAAAATGTTTCTCAGGCTCTTTATGGCTGATTGAACTAATTTACTCTGGAACAGGCAGCAGACTATCTTTAGATAAATGCTAATCAGGACGATAGCGCTTTCTTCAGTCTGGTTGCCACTGTTATGTTGAAAGGGAAGGTCAACAGCTAATAAACCCAGTTAACAAGCCATTCTGAACTTCACTTTAGCTTAACACTCTTCAAAGTTGCAGTCATTAAATCCATAGGCTATTAGGAGCTGCCCTCCTGTTTTCACTATGAGCTAAGACAAACTTTCAATGTAGTCATTAATTGAATTAACAGAGCCTAATCTAATTTGATGTTGTTTAAATTGAAATATACTTAATAGCGAGGATGTGTGGGGGTAAATCCCCCCTTTTTAGCTGACTTGAAGTAAAGCTAGGAAAAGATTTATTTTGTTATCACGTGCGTGTAACCTGTAACACTATATCCAACCTGCAGAGCTGTCAAGCTATAAATGAGTTCAGGACACTTTTAAACCAATATAATACTTAGTGGGCGCATCTACACAGGATGCTATGTCACCGTAATGATGCGCTACAGCAGCATAGCATCCGTGGGTGTCCACACGTTATCAGCAGCTCCTTCACCGTAGAGGCATGCTTTCCTATTAGTGTGCTGCTACAGGGAAGCAGCTGCTAAAATAACTGTGCATCACACATATGGAGCAATATGGGTGGTTATTGCACCATGCTTCAGTACTTCCACGAGGCAAGTCAGGTGCAAGTCTCCAAAAGGAAGTACTAAAGCACGGCGCAGTAACAGTGTCGCCGTAGGGTAACATGTAGATGTGCCCAGTCTTTCTGGTATACCCTAGCAGCCTCAAAAGGTTTCATTTTGTTAAAATTCACAGGTAGGAAAATGCTACCCTAATTTAAGACAGGAAAACCAAAGCTTTTGATGAAAGCTAGACAACAGGCAAGCAGGGAACAGAATTTTAGGACTCTTGACTCCCATTCCCTGCTCTAAGCAGTAAAGACAACAATGCCTTTATCCTACTTGATGTGAATATAATGCATTGCCCCAACCGGTTATGCAGGCCATCCAACACAAAGCTAGATTGTACTTTTCTTATATTTTTCTATGTAAAATTAATTTTAAAGGTACAAGAAGTACATCCAGTCATGTAAAGATGCCCAAACTTCATATTTATGGTCAAATCTTCAGAATGGCTAGGCAGTCAGTGTTGTATAATTAGCCCTATGTGCTCAATCAAAACTAATGGGCATAGTTCAAATTCTGAACATCATATAGCAAATAGCTTGCCAAAAATACAGTTCCTCCTCCCCCCTCAAGTGTTACTGTGATGCAGCTGTATTAACATTGAAATAAATAGCACAAAATCACTTAAAATATAGTTGCCCGATGCCCAAACAGAACAGCATTTCCAGCACCTGTTGTTGGAGCTGAACTGGTGGAAATAATACTAGGAAAATAAAATAAAACTTTACTGGTATAGGCCAGGCCCAGGAAGCTGCACAAGAATGATTTCATGCACAATATTCATACAAACACTGCAGCATATTTACTGAGTAGGAGGTAGCAATTTGAATCTTTAAACCTTATTGCACCGCTAACCAATGATGTACATCTCACTGAACTTCTGACAATTTACTTGCCCATCATGGTTAATATTGCACTACTGTTGTAAATCTGATGGAAGACCAAAATCAGAGCCGACAGGAAACTCTTTAGACTTGCCTGTAATTTTCAGAACAAATGAAACATTGTTTCACCTTAATACAGCGGGTTTATCTTGCTCATATTTAAACTACTGGGTATAGCCAATAAAATCCAATGAGTAAGAAGTGGCTAAACAGTTATCCAAAACTATTAGGTGCATAAGTACTAGCAAGACTGCATCAGTTTGCCTTTTTAAATCAAAGGACGACAACAACAACAAAAATCAATACCTTCTTTAATATTTGCTTAATAAAAATTCTACGTAACTGCCATTCAGAATCATTGTAGCTTAATCTCTGTAGGGGAATAACAAATCTTGCAATACTGCAAAGATGAACATTTAAAAATCTAAATCTAAATGCAATGTGCATATGGAATGGAAAGTCTCCGCACACCCAAATCATTTCCTTCCTTGGGAGATAGATAGATAGATAGATAGATAGATAGTGGACTGGATCTTTAGAAAAAAATAAGTATACTAATATGGATTTATCTGTAATTAGTGGTGAGGAAAGTATGATTCCTTAGGAGATTTTCAGCTGTTTTTATTCTGTGTCCTGGCTGGTATTCATTTATTCCACACAAAGGGTATTTACTATTTACTTGTCTTTCTGCATTAGCAGACCATAGTTGCATCAGTTATTTATATTACTGCAGGATACAGGGGGCCCACAACTGAGACTGGTACCCGACTCTTCTTGCCACTATTCAGGTGCACAAAGGAAGAAAGGGTCCCTGTTTCAAAAAACTGTGCATCTAAGTAGGCAAGACAGACAATTTAGGAGAAAGGAAATGTTGTTCTTCCTATTCTACAGGCAGGGGAACTGAGGCCCATCTAAAATGCACAATTTGTTCAAAGCTGCACAAAGGAAGAAAGGGTCCCTGTTTCAAAAAACTGTGCATCTAAGTAGGCAAGACAGACAATTTAGGAGAAAGGAAATGTTGTTCTTCCTATTCTACAGGCAGGGTAACTGAGGCCCATAAAAAATGCACAATTTGTTCAAAGCTGCACAAAAGTCTGTTCAGTGGTGTGTTAAGTGGTTCGTTGTGGCGACTCATTGTTAAACTTGAACAGTTTATTGTGTTAGGACAGGCTGGACACAGTTACCTAGTTTCTGTCCCCGGATTTGCAAAGCATTTAAAACCAGGATACCAAGTTACATTTTTGCAACTTCAGAATCTATGATTGGCAAATATTTTCCAACACATGCTTGTTTCTGCAGTACACTCATGAAAAGGGAAAAGACATCATAAAAAGGGAAAAGTTCAGGGAGATAGGAGGGACAAACAGAGTCAAGACATATTTATTAAGAAATTCACATGAATACATGTAGAAAATGGTTTGTAGCCTTTGTCCAACTCTAACAGACAGATACCCACAAATCTAAACATCAAGCAGAAAGAGAAATGTACTGTTAAGTACATTTTATTGAACATTTGCACCTGTTGGTGGGCAAAATACCTCTAAAATCAACAACACCATCTGATGTCCAGAAACCCTTCCAACTTATCATGGCAAAACCACCCAAGCTTATTTGCTATCTTTGCAATAAAATAATGAGCCTGGACCCATGTTGGCACATTACACTCAAGCACAAGAAGTGCATCAATGTCAACACATCACTGATTGCCAAACTCTGCAAAGCAATTAAATCTAGAAATTATGCTAAGGGTGTAGGGTCTGTTTGGTTTGGTTCAGGTTTTTTTTTTCTCTCCTCCTCTTTCTGCATGTCCAATTAATAGGTTGCTGCAGAGTTAATGAGAACTGAAAAGCCAGCAGCCGGTGTCCTCACCTCTGCCTTTCAAATATGTTTCCAGACAACTTCAGGTCATTAGAGAAAAGGAACTGGCACGGGATGCCTACTGATAGGTTGCAACAGAGACTAGATCGAGACTGGCCTTTTTAACATGAAAACCATTTTTTGTGAAAATGCACTCTAAGTAGTCAAAGCCAAGAAATCCAAATGCTTTGGTTCTCACCTTCAAAATTTGTGTAGGTTTAGCGCTTCTCCACCTCACAAATAAATACATATCCCAAAATATTCAAAGATATTATATAGTCATCAGTGATCTACTGATTTTCTGTTTTCTTGGTATCAGGAGCACTATGGACTGTCAATTTGTTTTTTTCTTTTCCTTATTGGATTTGTATGCGAGTATTTCTTGGATAAGGCGCAACTAACTGTACTACCTGCCTGGAGAGATTCAAATAAAAAAAACTGTCGGCTAAAACTGTAGCTTTCAAGTCTAGATATTGTTAAGTGATACCTACAACCATTAACTATCCTCAGTAAGCTTTTTAATTCCCCAATGGAGTCCTGAAGTTTCCCTCCCACAACAATAATAAGAAGAAACAGTTTATAATAATGTTTGGCATACAGCTGGGTATATAAAAGCTAACAGTGGTGTAATGTTCAGTGCTGTTACTATAATTTACGAGTAGTTTTTTGCTCTTCTGTACTGCAGCAACTTTTACCTCAGAATCTCAAAGCACATTACAAACAGAAGTAGCTCTACCCCTGTGAAAATAGCTAAGTATTATTAAAGCCATTTTAAATGCTTTTGAATTGCATTAGACAAATTAAGAAATGGGGGGAACAAAACTTCCATAATAAGTAGGGGTGCACCGATAAAGATTCTTTTGGCCAATACCACTGGTGAACTATTAAGCAGCCATATCAGCTGATACCAATCCGATAGCTGATATGTAGTCCAGAAGCTTGGAGAGCAGCTCCCTGCCAGTAAGTCTGTTGGGGGAAAGGGGGAAGAATGGATGGGTGGGTATATATATATGTGTGTGTGTGTGTGTGTGTGTGTGCGTGCGTGCGTGCGTGCGAGAGGGGGGTCGGGGACTGAAGCCCTCACAGTGAGAGAGAGTGGGGCAGAGGCAAGGGCAGGGGCTGTTTAGCCAGGGTGGTGAATGTGACCCTGCCAGGTGCAGGACTGAGCCACAGAAGGCTTGTCCAAAGCGTGCGGGGGTGGGGGGGAGCAGGGGAGCTCCCTGCTGCTGCATGCACGCCCAGGGGAGACCTGTGCCCCCCTCAATTTGTGCACAGGGTGAGGGTAGGCTGCCCACTGTGAGCTCAGGGCCAGGGGCTGTGCTGACCTCCTCTCGGCGGTAAGGATGGGCAGGGCCTGTGCTCGGGGAAGGCGGGGATGGGATGTGCAGTGGTGGTGCTGGGAGGGGTGGCTACAGGGGAGACTATGGGGAACTTTAGGGTCGCCATAGCCCACCCTGTAGCCACCCCTCCTGGTCCCATGCCCCCCTGCCCCCCACTCCCCCCCTGGGATGAGCCACCTGTAGCTCTGTCCTATTCCTGGCAGGGTCGCATGCACCTGCCTCTGGCCCTGCCCCACTCCCTTCCTCACCATGGGGGCCTTGATCTTCCCTCCATGCTCCTTCTTTCCCCCCTGCCCCTTCCCCCCAAACTTACCAGCTGGACGCTGCTCTCTAAGCTGCCGGG
>NW_005842219.1:72216-85289 GCF_000455745.1 Alligator sinensis
ATTCCTGGCAGCGTGCATGCAGCATTTATCAGTGACATTATCAGCTACACCGGGCAAAAGAACCCAATTGCTGATAATGTAAATTTTCTTTTATCAGTGTCAATCCGATATGCGACTGATATATCAGTGTACCTCTAACAATAAGCTCTTTTGTCTAGGAGACAAAAGTATAACCAGATCCAAGGGGTTCAAGCTGAAGCTAAACAAGGTCAGGCTACAAATAAGCGGTTTTTTTAAACTGTGAAGATAATTAACCATTGGAGCAACTTTACAAGAACTGTAATAAATTCTCCAACACCTGGCAATTTTAAAATTAAGACTGGGTTTATTTAAAGGATACATTCCCAAACAGGAATTAATTCAGGGAAGTCCTATATGGCTTTTGTCATACAGGAGATAGACAAGATGGTCACTGTGTCCCTTCTGGTCCTTTAATATATAAAATGTCTTTAACATCATACAGTAAAGCCAAAAGAAAAGTCAGGACTGCTATCCAACAGTCATGATTCCCTTGCTCCCTGTCCTAGCTGATAAACACCATCACCTGTCCCAAAAGGGAAATCACTTCTCTATCTCATTGTCAAAGTGATATCAATAATAAAGCAAGAACAATAACAGTATGCGTCTTCATTACATTCAAAGTGTAAGCCATTCAGAGCTCATTGTTGGGAGCACTGAACCGATCAAAAAGTGAATGGGACAATACCAGCTTGAAATTCAGTCATTTACAACAAAAAAAAAATATCAGGTTGAGAGTAATTTCAGGTTTTCTGAAAGGCATCTGAAGCTCTTTGCTTTCTCTTTTTTGTTCAGTTTTCCAGCACATTTTCGTGTCTCCCCAGCCATAGTTTTTTCTCTCCCCTTTTAGTATATGAAAAATCCACTCAAACAGGAGAATTACAAAAGTAATGGGGAGGCGGTGGGGGGGGGGAGAGATCTCCCCCCTCTCCCTACTCTCAGGTATTACTTAAAACAGAACAGTGACATCATTTTCAGATCATACAACAGTTTTAGGTTGACAGTGCTTAGTGAAAGCAGGCTGAGGGATATTTTCTATAGGTAGGACAGTACAGACTGTGTTATGATGGTAACTAGATATCTACTCTGAACGTATTATGTTCATTTCAGGCCCAACGTATAGTAAAACTAGCATTATTGTATCTTTTTAGTTCAAAACAATTGCACCGTACTCACGTGCTGCTTTAAGAGCTGGTAATGTACCTCCACATAATAGCTCCATGATTGATGCATTTATTGCACCTCCCTATGAAGCCAGTTGACAGCTGGGAAGCTTTAGAGCAACATGCTACAGCATTCTGTTTGCAGTTTCATTGTAATTTGATGTAATAAGTGTTGATCTCAATTCACTAAGCATTTGTGTCAATTTGCCGCCCAGTTTGGTTTACTTTTAAGGCATTTCTATTACATTGAAAAATGCATTAAACCATAAATCAATTAGTTGTTTTACAAGCCCAAGGTACGTGATCATCCTTCCAGCTACCTTTTGAACTATATCTTTACATTTTTGCAGCTATGTACAAGGAATAGTTTTCATCATTAAAATAAAACTTTCAAGAGCTCAAACAAGAACAGCCACTCATGTTGGGAGGTAGTAGAACATTTCCTAAACATATTATGATCTGTATTTATAGATCCTGTCTAGCCATTTAATGGATTCTCAAATCATTTGCTTAGATGTTTACTTCTACTAAAAACAGTTTATAACCTCTGCTCAAGCCACTGAAGTTCCTCTTAAATTATCCTGGAAATATATCACTGGGCAATGAAAGAAGGACTGAAGTTTTCCAATGTGCCATTGTAGGCTTTTTTCCCCCCTACCTTTAAGGCTCTGCATTTCCCTGTTGTCATGGAAATAGCACTTACTGACCTCAATATGGTGTGCACTAATGCACAATGCCCAGATGGATTCTGCCCAGAGCTGTAATCCCAAATCGAGTCATTTTTGTCATGCTCTTTATTTCACATGGACCATGTGAAAACTTCCCGTCCTCAAACAGTCCCTCTGGTATATGAATACATTGAAGGAAAGATTAAAGACCTACACCTGCATGAGTCCTCTTAAGCTACCCTGAAGTCAAAAGAATTGCAGAATGCCCGAGCACCTTGCAGAACTGGGACCTCGGAGAGGAATACACATGGTGGCATATCCATGCATGGCAAGAGTTTGCTTTGGATAGATTCTTCTACCATGAAGTAAATACTTACACACTCATCGTTTGAAATATGTTCTTACCTTCTCTATCAGGAGACTCGGCGGCAAGGTTTCCTGTTCTGGAATCTATCCCTCCCGTACTAAACTACAACCTGAAGAGTTTGATTGCTGCTCAGTATTTTTCCCCTTTCAATGTTATTAATACATTAGAGTCAGAATTTGGCAGCTATCACTGACTGTAATCTATCACCTCACAGCCCTTCATATATCAATGTTTGACTGCTTTCTATGCAAAACAGGTCATTAAGTTAATCAGAAATTGACTGCTACTACAAACACCTTTTGAATAAGGTCAAATTAAGATAAAAGTCCTTGCTCTTTTCGTCTCTCAGCAACAAAGACTGTAACCAGGCTGCTAAACCTGCCATTAATGTCATTGTGCAGATTAAATGTCATTAAAGGCAATTTGTCACTTACATACACACTTATCTCAATCTAATAATTAACAAAAGGTCAGAGAGATAAACCTGTGTGTTTCAATCTCCAATAAATTCCAACTGCAGAAAATGGGAAAATATAGCAGAACCATTAGCTGCATGCAATTTTTATATTAAACTGTCTATATAATGAAACCAAGCAAAACAAAGGCTAGTTTATTTTAATCAACTAAATTAATACCAGGCCAAATTCTGCTATTTTTACTTGTGCTGTGTAGGAGCCTGCTGCATTAGCAGGCTACCTGATTCCAGTGGACCTACACATGGACTAAAGCAGTGTGGAAGAAACAAATGCCCTGCGTGGGGACCCTTGTGAAATGGGCCAGTGGACACTGGTCACATCCCACTATGCATCAAAACTGATACCTGGTGGAGCTCTTGAAGGTAGCCTCAGGCCAAAGAGCAAGTGATCCATTTCATCCCAAAACAAAATGCAACCATTCAGATGTCCATGTCTGGTGTCCCAGGATAAATCCTAAAAAAGGTTCGTGGAATAAGAAGTACTACCAGTTTATCTTGGGACATCCCAACGTGCATCTGAACAATTATCTCACCATGGCATCATTGAGTCAATGGCAGAAACGTAGCAGTGCATTCAGCTACTCACTAAGCCATGATTAGAAGGGCAATGTGCGCACATGCCAATCCCAAGATATTCTTGTTCTGGGACAAACGCAGGCACAATTTAGCTAGGAACAAACTCAACGCCTCTTAGTCTCCAAAAGAAGACAAATCTACAGTGAAACTTCACATGCTTACCTGCCACCGCTGTGAACGAACTCCAATTCATGCCCTGACAGACATTAGTACCAAAGCCATTACCTTTACTCTGGTTCTATTTCCCTCATTTTTATATCCATCCTGTATTTGTACTAGAAGTTGTCTTCTGAGATTAAGCAAAACTTCCAGTAAATAATGCACAGGGATGACCCATCAGATACGAAATGCAGATATAGTCCTTAAAGATTTTTTCATTTGCATTGGCAGAATCCAGGCAGGTTTGGATAAACGAACACACCAAAAAAACCCACCAAACTCCAGAAATGTCTCACCAGAAACGTGGTGTTCAATCAGGCTCCTTACACCTATATTTCCCTGTGAAAATGTAGCAGTCCTTCTCCTAAATATCTGTTCCAAGTCAAAGTGAAATTGTGTGGAGGGGGAACCAGGCTATGCCCTCGCTTCTGTATAAACCAGTGGAGGAACCCAACTCAATTATTCTTTGAAGGCTGGTCACTCTAAAACATGCTAGTTTTGCATCAGCCAGTCAGATAGGTTAGCACAGTGTTGTCTGTGTTGGACATAGGGAACCAAGAACACTGGAATTATCCAGTAATTTGTAAGGCCCAGTTCAGTTCCCAAAGAGTCAGCTTGTTCAGTTAACTGTGTAACTTCAGATAAAATCCCCGAGTAAGGACAAAAAAGGCAGTAGTTTTAAGAAGGGTCAGGAAGTTGGGTTAGTCTACTGGAGCACCTTAAATTTAACTCACCCTGCTATCTCATGTGAAACAGCTTTTCTTCAACCTGATTCTTTCTCAAGGCAGACAGAACAAGTTAAGATGAGGAGAAGGCTTAAGTCAATGCAGATACTCCTACCGATTTCTACACAGGTCTGATTAGGTTTTAAAATCCTTATTGTAAAACAAGTTTGTAAGGGTGGTTATCTGAATCCCCACAGCTGTTTGGGATGGACAGAGTATTCTTCTTCCCTTGCTAACATAGTCTTCGCTGTAGAGCTCCAACATGTACAAACCAAAATCTATAGGACCAGATAAAATCTCCTGGACACACACACACACACACACACACACACACACCCCCATCTGCCCTACCAATGACTAGCGCTCTACACGTCAAGAACCTACTAGCATCCTATTCCACTATGTATCATACCAAATATGAAGTTATTCTCTCAAATCAAATGGTAGATGCCTGGGCCATGGTACAGAACCTAACTGGGTTCAAACCCTGTTGGCAATTTATGTGATGGGTAATTCCACAAGCTGGCAGTCAGCAGAAGAGCCAGGAATATAATCTTATGGCATGCATGCTCAACTGCCTTCCATGATGACATAGCTGAGACGTGAACTGATTTGATTAAGCAAAAACAATAAAATGGAATTTTACAGCCACTGAGAAGAGAGATTTTTAAAGCATTTTCAAATTGCTCTCTTCATGTTTCAGCTGAATTTTGCATACTGACATCAGTTAACCCCATCCTACGTCTCTAAACAACTGCTTAAAATGGCAGAACAATAGCACAGAACATTATTCAGCTTTTATCTCTGTTTCCAACACAGCAGGCGACAGCTAGTTAACCACACATTGATGTTGTCTGGATTTAATACTTTACAGTAAAGTAAGATGGATATAAGGAGTCTTGATAATGGACAGTCTGCCCAGCTTATTGTCACAAAAATGTATCATGATTAATGGAAAAAAATGTGTCTGGAACAGGTTTGTATCACAGCAGGCAAAACCATTTATGCCTGCTAGAAGCTCAGTGAAGTGTTCTGATACATTTATTAAAACCAAAAAACAAGAACAACAAAACCGCCACGTGCTTTTAAAAATAATGAAAATATCTTTCCTCTTTTCCCACCTGTCCTAAGCGTGGGAATACATTCCATTTTCTTACATTAAACATCAGCGTCGAGGGGGCTGCTTTACCTGTGCTTAGATCTGAAAGCAGGCTGAGGCCACTTCTAACCTGGACTATGTTGCCACCGCAGCCACAGCCACCGTTGCACTCCACAACGCTACCACCATGGCTTCTCCCTGCTGGGCAGTGCGCCCACCAATTAAATCCCACAGAAGCTCCCCATCTCCAAAGACTGGATAAAATGGCTGTAAGTTGCCTGCCCCTGTTTCACTGAATGTAATAGAAGATAAACCCAAACTTCCCAGGGAATTTTGGAAGAGCATTATCATTATCACCGGCCATTATTAGTATTGCAGAAGTGCTTGGAGCCCCCAAGCTTCCAAGTGTTATACATGCGTATCAAAGATGCGTATTGTCACAAACAATTTACAGTTTACATATGGCAGACAAGGGACAGGGTAAGGAAATATTCTTATCCTCATTTTATAGATGGAAAGCACAGAGATTCAGCAGGGAACTGAATCTAGATCTCTTTCTTGACTGAATACAGGATGGAGGAAGGGGGGGAGGAGGGGGAGTGTAATAGGAACCACACATCACAACTCAGCTCCATGTCTAGTTATTCCCCAGGTCAACCATATGTGATAATTTACCATATCAAAGCTGAGGAACACTGAGCTCCTCTTAAAGAGGGTTGGAGAATGGGTGAAAGAGCACATTTTTACAACCAATTCTAATCACAGTTTCTTAAACCTAATTTAAATTTCCAATCTCAGACAAGCATCCATTTAATGATGAAATTCCTTGGATCTTTTATTGGCACATGTGCAACATACTCTCCTGATTGCTGCAGTTTGCTCTGGAAAAGCCTCTATTCTGAGAAGTACCTAGTGATTTTGAAATCCCCATGCAGGGCTTTTCAGGAAGTGTTCAGGAAGTGCATACACTTCCTATATTCAGGCATTGTGTACTTTTCATACAAATATTATGAAAGTGCCTTAATGTCCATCCTCTAAAAAAGAAACAAGTAAAGGAAACCCAAAGGTCAGGCACTCCAAATCACTAGCTACTTTTGAAGTTTTCAGCCGGAAGGCTATTTTTATAATGGTCCATTAACTACGCAATTCCTTATTACACAATTGCTTTAGCTCTTAAGATGCTTTTAAATGGTTTTAAGTACTATCCATGTTCCATTTATTTTATAATTATGGACTTTGTGTCTTTCAATGATCTCTTCCAAGAGGAAACAAAGAATTTTATTAGTACTGCACTGATAAATAGATATTATAGGGCTCTCTGTGCGCCTGCATTCATGTCCTCTGCTGACTGGGTGCAAACTGGAACCTCCAAAACCCACGTATCTGAATGTTATGCATCGACATAGAAAAGCTGAAAAAAGGCTGAATTTTCAGCCCAGGGGCTTAATGCTGGACCATTAAAAAATCATTGGGGATTTTTCCCACTGACTTTGAGGGAAGCAGGATCAAGCCTTCAGCAAACAAACATTATCTCTGGTGACAAAGAATAATGAAATGCTCAGTCCTGGAAGAGATGTAAAGACGACAGTATTGACTGCATGCTCACTGATAACTAACACGCCAACACGTCTACCATGAAGTTGGATGCATGAAATAAAAACCACAAAGACTTTTCTCTTTAATGCAGCTTAGACAAGAAGAGTTTTTGCTTGCCTCCTTTATGCATATCTTTGAGAGTAACAGTCACAGTGCCTTTGGAAAGATAAAAAAAACGCGTGCTAACAGTGTGCTACCCCGCAGCTGTGGTCAAGACTGCTATGTTTAAAGGTTACAGTGATTAAGCACCGTGATTAATTTAGTCTCAACAGAATCAATTCCACTCAACTACAAATCTAATTTACATACTGGAGAGGACTCCGCTTGCTCCTTGATCTGCGTAGCTTGGAATTCAGACTCATTTTTCTCCCAGATACATGTTTTGAGGGACTGCAGCATAATTAACAAATGTTTTGATGAAGTCAATAAAACAGACTAGGTACGTATTATCATTTATTTGACATAATTTTAATCCATCCTTTCTGCCCAGATTTGCCACGGGAAACTTCTAAAACCCAAATGTAATGGGATATTTAAAGCAAAGACTTGTCTACACAGGGAAATATTATGGCGTATGCCAATATCATTCCCGGTCTATGTACATCCTTAAATTTAGCGCTTTTTCCCCAGTTTCACTTAAACCACATCCAAATAAATGTAAGCTAAACCAACAAAAGGTATGCCAGCTCTCAAAAGAGTATACCCATGTGGGGAAATAATACCAGCATATCTACAGTGGTATGACAACTGTGGTATAGATATGCTAGTAAATTTATCCATGAAGACAAGCCCCTAAGGCATTTCATCTATTTATATGCACTGGATAAAGTGCAATTGACTTTAAAAATAATATTGGATTCTGGAAATCATGGCGTAAGTCAGGGATGAGTGGAAAAATAAGTACCAAATCTACTGCCGACTGAAGTCCAACTTTGCATCCACAAAAAAATATCCCTTCCTACGTATGTCCCAACACCACAAACTTATCAATAATATTAATAAGCCTTATGGGGCACTTGGACAGTCTCTCTCTCCCTCTTCATGTTTGGTCTCTTTTTATTTGAGCAGCCACTTCACCATTTTAACCTGTAGATAGATAGTTCAGAGAAATAACTTCCTTTGCTTTGGCTAGTGAAGGTATGAGGGGTCATGATGCTACTCAATATATCCATTTTGCAACTCTGGGTTTCCCTGAGAGTAAGGAGGCCTCATAAAAACCTGAGATCTGAGAAGCAGGCAAGGTGCATCTTAAGGCACTAAAAATACTGGGAGCCAAGAGCCTGTATCAGTAACAGCGGCAGAAAGGGACCCTTCAAGACATCCTTTCAACAAACGAGGAGTTTATTTTGTTCAGGTATGAATCACCTACATGGAAGTATAGAAATGGGATCTTTATTTGGAATATGGACTAAAGATACATATTTTAATGGATCTAGGGAAGGAGTGGGATGTGACTTTAGAACCAAATCAACTTCCACACCAATGATTCTCAACCAGGGTGCTGTGGCACCATTGGGTGCCTTGAGATCCTTTCCAGGGTGCCATGGGGTGCCACACAATGTTACATGTGCAAACAAGATTCCCACGCTAAACCCAGAGGTAGTTAGTCAGAGCCCACAATGTCAAAATAATTCTTCCCTGTGGAAGTCTGCAACAGAAGAATTACTTTATCATTTTTTATAGTAAAAACAAAAAAAAGTGAAAATTAAGAGCTGGCATTTTCCGAGGTATGCCTGGCCTCTATCCTGGGGTGCTTTGTGTCTAAAACGGTTGAAAACCACTACTCCAAAATGTTACTGGGTTTTATCAGCTCAAGTGAGGGTCTTCTCTCAGATTTACTTCTTGAGTTTGCAATTCTGAAAACACAAACTGTAATTAGCTTGCTTTCTAATTAAAAAAAAAATAAAGTAAATTGAGACTGCCCAGGAAATGGGGCTGTTCTACTTAATGACCCAATTTTTTTTTTTGCAGAGAGTTTTGAAAAATCTTCCTCTTGAAAAATCTGTAATATTTCTTTTTAAAGTAGATTCTTCGAAAAGGACTCAGTTCTCAAAAGTGTTGAAGAGGGGCCTTCAAAAGCACTTAGTATCGGTTTCAGTAGGAACAGAGTTAGTGCAAAATTGGAGTTAATGGTTGGGAGATTCAAAAGTGCTCATCACTGACCTATGTTAGGTCAGCGCCTACCCAGGTGAAGCTCGTTGCAAGAAGAGAACTGATCTCCAGGTCTGCAGGAGCAACCTCGTAATCTGACAGAAATCCAATGTTGGACATACAAACTGAAGGAAAGGCTACGATCATTTCATACATGGCATGTAAGGGTACAAGTCGGTGCAACAAGCCAGCTTCTTCAATATCTAGTTTTCTTTCTGCTTCTTCCGTATCAGAGTTTACAAAAACCATTCTTCTGTCACCGCAGGACAGCCATGCCAATCATATGGATTCACGTCGTAGCTTCTTTATACGAGAGACCGTAATGGGGGGTGGGTAAAAAAAAGGATTGTTTCTTAAACCTGAAATGGACTCCCAGGGCTACAATGCATCTAGCGCTGCGATGCCTGCAGTTATTGTAACCCAAACCCTCATAAAACGCACCTGCTGAGCCATCTTTTTTGTTACCTCCTTCACCTTACACTAGAAATATCTTAAATTATAAATACATCACAGAAATCTGATCTCCGAAGCCCTCAGAACATCCTGATCCTTATCGTGCAGTTTTCCCTTTCAGCCGAAGTGCCCTGGCCCGGTGTTTTGTCAATACCAGCACAGTACGCTTTCAAATATTTAGCTTAACTTGATCTTCCAAATTGTAAAAGATAAAAGCCAGAGTCCTCTAACACCATTCACTGAGCAAACAATTGGTCCCAGAAGATGATGATAATGCTCTGCTCCCTCTGCTCTGCTCTCTCCCTCTCATACTCACGTTTGCAGGCTAGCATACAAGGAAAGAGTCATGACAGATGCCAGAAGTGACAGCTTTGTTTTGTCAAGGCTGTGTTCCACGTGCATGTCAGGGCTGGCCGTCAGTTGGCAAGCTAAGCAACTGCTGAGATGACAGCTTCTCTGATTCTTTCATCAACCGATGTGACTGGGTGACCTTTTCCAGTCTTAGCAGCTGCCTTCCTTCTTTATTCAATCATGGCAGAAAATAAGTCCCTTTGGGTAAATCTTGCCCTTTCCCTAATTTTAAACGACTACAATTGCCATTATGCCTTTCTCGCTAACTGCAACTGGGGGCAGAGGTGCATTCTCCTGCAAATGGCAAAGATACGAGCAAAAGGTGCATGATTTGCATGCATATTATGAAGAACGTTTGGATTCTATCTTGAAACAGCTTTCACGATGCTCAAGTTCCACTTCTGGATTAAGTCGCTTAGGCCTCAGGATAGTTAGTTCATAAAGATCAAACTCAGCTATCAGCACCTGTCTAATTTGATGGAGAGCATTGTGCAGGAGCATAAGGAACAGGCTTTGTATATGCAATTCCATGGGCCTCATTATTTTTTTGAAGGGAGAAGGGGAAGGAAGGAGCACACACACAAAAGGAAACATTACTTTCTAAGTAACTTTCAAGTGATGCTACCTTCTTCACCACATCATTCAACACGCTCATTGTGACTAGGAAAAAGGTGAGTATTGCAACTGCCTTCATTGTAGCGGATTAGAGAAGGGCGAATCGTGTAACAGAAGACCCATGATATAGGCTTTCGGTTTAAAATTTAAATGAGCCTGCTCTTTGTGTTTACAACTCAGTTTTACTAACACTAATGTTCATGGAAAGCAAATGTTCAAGTTGCAAACAATATACAGGCAAAAAAAAAATGAAAACGTCATGCAGAAATACAGTAGCTGGGAGCACCTGAATTCCCATCCGATCCAGGAATGGAAATTAAAAAAAGTGCCTCCCAATCCAGCTAGTCACAACACGGCTTTAGATTTGGTAAAAGGACTGTTTGCCATTTTTATACTATAAGCAAATGTTGCATTTGGTGTACTGCAACTTGTCCCAGAACAGAGAAGTCCTGGAATTGTTGCATCCACGTCTTACCCTTCAAAATTGGTTGAAGGGGTATCTGCTGCCCTTTTGCCAGCAGGTGGCCAGAGAGAGCACACATCCCAGCATTCCTGGCACTGGTCAAGGATCTGGAGGTTCTCCTGACTTGGCCAACACTAAGCAAAGCATCTGTTGTTCAAACAAGGTGTTATACTGCCTTCCATAACGCAGTACCTGAGCATCTTGCACCTAAAAAACAACTGCAATACTGAAACCACTCGTGGACTGCCCCTCATCACATTTATATTGCATCTATCCCAATGAGGTCCTAATACGGACTGGTGCCTCTCAGAGCTCCGATTTTACAAATAATAAATGATGGCTTAAATTGTAATACTCGCGATCAATCTACAGAATAGAAACAAACCGAGAAGGTTTTTACTAAATGCAGTTCAAACACCTAATCAAACAAAATCCTGATTTTTTCACATCTGTATATTGAAATCAAGTTCATTCTGCATTGTGAATTATTCAGAGTTTTCCTACAGATAACACAAGTTCAGGAATAGGGGGTACTAATGAACCAACAGAAGCCCCGTGGAGTGATCACAGAGTCCTGGTACTCCACACCTACTAGAGAGGACTAACAGGCTGGATGAGGGGGGCAGATTATAACCTACACTCTGGCTGCACTCATCTCTCCACCACACTACAAACCCCACCCAACATTGCATAATGGGAGTCACAGAAAATATGCTAGAAGAGTTTTGTAAATGAATGTCACCGAACCTATTCCACGGCCACTATGGAATTGTTCTTATATTATGGTCATGATTTGAACTAGTTGGTTTTGTCTCAAGACATTCATATATGGCTTTGCTCCAAAGGCTGTTTTCTTAAGAGATGTTTGTTCTTCTGAGGCTTAAAAACCAACAAGTATGAATCCTGTTGGTGCTCTACGTAATTGTGCCAAGTGTCACATAAAATAGATATTGGCTCTAAAAAGATAATTCAAGGTCAGCATTAAAAACAATGTATGAAAAAACAAATCAAGTGTAGCAAAGGTAGTGTTCTGTCTTCAGCTTTTCATGCATTTGTGTTTGCAAACTGAACAAGCCCAATTGTCATTTCCATTTGAAACGCTCATTTATGAAACAAGAATCATTGGGTTATCTTTCAGGGTAATGGAATACAATAACTTCCTTGGCCCAAACCGCAGGAAGAACTGAGACTCCGAAATACATCTAGACTGGGGCAGGCAAAATACAGCCCACGGGCCGCATCTGGCCCGCCAGGCCATTCTATTTTTAATTATTAAAAATTTAAGAAATTAATATTTATTACCTCCTGGCTCCGTGTTAAAGGAGACAGGAGCCAGGGGTAGTAGGACCCAAAGGGAGCCTCAGCAGGCTTGAACAGCCCAGCCCTGCCCACCACCAGCCAGTTCCCAGCTTTCCTTCCCTGGCCCTGCTCCAGCACCAAGTGTCTCCCAGCTATACTGCTGGACCGCGGAGCTCGGGACTACGCTGATAAGTGCATGTGCAGGCTCAGGGGCAGAGTCTGCGGGCATGTGTTCATAGTGCGAGTCCCCCACACCCCCCCCCACCATATACATGCACCCACACCCCCCTTTGCACTGCCATACACAAACCCCAGGCACCCTCCCCCACACACAGCTCCCCATGGACCCCATACCCACCCACACCCCACATACACGTACACCCACATGCTCCTGCACCCCACACACCCACAGCCCCCCACAAACCCATATCCACCCCCACAATACACAAGAGTAAGACTTCATTTGAAGCTATTGTGCAGTCACCGCTAGCCACGTGGCCCTCGGCAGCTTGCCAAGACTCAGTAAGCAGCCCTCCGCCCGAAACAATTGCCCGTCCCCGATCCAGAGCAACACCTATCAGCATTCATTCCTTTACCATATTTTACCATCATTTGTGGGATTATGGGATGTTATGCAGGAACTGGCAGGCTCAACAGTTCTACACATGCAAACCAGAATCCCCACACAAGATGCTAAAAATCTTCAGGGGATTTTACAAGACAAATTTCAGTAATCCTTTTAAGTGCTTCTGTAGAAGCAAGCATGAATTTGCCAAATCCAGGAAAGCGCATATCACAACTAACTAGCAGGTTTCATGTTATAGAAAGCTCTGACTGTTTCAGTTTGGATAAATACTGAAAATCCCGGGGGGGGGGGGGGGGGGGGGGTTGTTTT
>NW_005842219.1:85299-129254 GCF_000455745.1 Alligator sinensis
TTGTTTTTTTACAAGCAGCCAGTTCAAAAACTGGGCTGGAAATAGTAAAAGTCCAAGACTGCAGGAGAGTCCCAAAAACACCTAGGATTTGACCAACTAACAAGTAACAGGGATGAAGGTCCAGGCTAAAATCCTGGATCCAAACACTCTTGTACTATGCGTCTGAACTTTGCAGCATGAGACACGTTTTAGAAACAACAAGAAAAGAGCCTATCTTATTCAGTATTCTCCTATTCCGTCCTTAATAGCAAATGAAGAAGGCTTTAAGGGAATGGGCTAATGCAGAGTTGATTTGGTTACCCAAGGAGTCTTTCTTCCTCTGGCCTTTGGGGGCAGTTTCCCTTATCTTACACTGCTTTCAATACATTCCAACATAAACAGCTGGAATCGGGGCCTACGTGCTAGACATCATGTCCAACAAAAGAAGAACGTGGGTGGATGTGATCAAAAGACATGAAGAAAGATGCCTCTTGAATCTCCTGAAAACCAGCAGCACCAAGGGTCTTGAGGTATGAATTGAATGGGCTGCTTTAGGTCCAAGCGCTGCCAAGCCAGACTCCAGCCATGAATATACTAATGCCATCACAAACCTACCCCCGCAGGGTTCGTGAAGCTCTAATTTTCCAGCCGACAGTTGGAGATTACAGCATCGGCAGTTAAGCTGAGAAAATGTGCTCTGGAAGGTCTTTGAGAAAGCGGAAAAGAGAAAATAAACACAGAACCCTGTGGTGTCACTTTTATAGTCATTTTTCTGACAGCAGCCGCACTTTTAATACATGGCATTTTGAGTAAACAATTCAGAGCAAATGGTACTTTGAATATACGAAAAGGCTGCTCTTTTCACAGAGTAGGCTACAATGCAGATGAACAAGCTCTGCAAGCAAATGCAGGGAGCATAGAAAAGAACAGCTCATTTCTACCTGTCTTGGTGCCAATTACACCTATTACTCCTCTGATAATGTCAATGCTGAATGCACAGTGCGGCGCCAATAAAAAAAAAAAAAAAAAAGCTACGTTTTCTGCACAGTGGCATTTACTATTAGCAGCACAGCAATACCTGAAAGCACTAGGGGTGACAACCTCCTCCCTTCCCCCCCGCAAAAAAGTCCTACACAACAATTGCTGGTGAAGCGGGCTCAGTCCAACACATCACTCTGATACCCCCAACTGAAATGGGGACGTATTTGGACTTAACATTGTCCTGACAACCTGAAGCGTACGTGCCAGTACCTCTGAGATTATTTTGTGAGGCGAAGCTAACGAACATAACCTCTTGAAATATAGGGACAAATTTTGCTCTCGTTCACAATGGTGGAAATCGATTTTAATGCACTCTCACTGGTAAAAACAAAAGTCCAAGGCATTTAGCACTTTAGCCTTGTTTTCTGAGACGCATTGCATTTCTCCCCAAAACTGTAAGGTTGTTTGGATTTCAATAAATAGGCCTCAGATGCAGACCAGAAAGGCTGATTTTACCAGCTGAGCTTGCAGGAGTACTTTAAACACACCGCTACTTATTGCCAGATATGGCAAAATCCCTGGGCTGCACTGCAAAGTTGTAAGATGCTGTCGCAGAGAAGAGAGTTTGGTGAATGTGACAAATCACAATAAATAAACCTTTAATTCGCTCCTTGCTGCTTATGCAAACACCATTCTACTGAGGTCTTCAGGTACCATCGACATGCCCAAGCAGCTTTTAATCTTGCATATTATACAATAACCACAAGAACAATTTCTCAACATCTGCAATTTGGGTGACACTGATGGGAACCACATAATCTTCATTTTCAAATTCATCTGAAGCCCAGGTATCCAGTGCAACCTAACCTCTGCCCTGGAGTCCCATATTAAAAGCTAAACCTAGATGTGAACAGAAGCATTAACTCAAACAAAAGAATCGAACAAATTCACTGAGCTAATATGCAGGACAAGAATACAAAAAGGCCTTTGGAGACATTTGTAACTTATCAACTCTACAGTGTATTTTCAAAGCATGTCAGAACACAAAGAGGTGGATTAAGTTCCTTATACTTCCCCTTCTTCCTCCCTCCTCTCCCTGGTATATGGATGACACTGCTAACAGGATAAAGTGAGTGACAGGGTTATATGATCATTACATAAAGGTACTACACATGCAAAATCTTCAGAACATGGGAAAAAAAATTATCAAAGAGCTTGCACCATCTGTCTGTGGAGAAAAAAACAACAGCTGGTGCAAGAAGCTGCAAGATGCCAGCCCTGGAAGTGACAAGATGGGAAATGACAGGAAACAGCTTTTCACTCTTCTAACAGCAAAAGAAACGTACAGCCTGTATTCTCGTGTTTGAAAACCTCCAGATGCTGCCCTCTTCTCACATTTCCATATCTTTGTTCATGCAACATCTGAAAGCTTTTCTATTTTTTGTGGAAGGAAAAAAAAAAAAAAAGCACAAAGCCATCAAATGTATAATATATTATATATATTTATACATCATATTTCCTTGCAAGGGGAAGTTGAATGAATTTTAATCATGATTATAAAAAAAAAAAAAGGAGAAGAAAAAAAAAGCAGCAACATTTGAAATGAGAAAGCTTTGAAATTTTCTCCAGATTTTCCTTCGGACAAAATGTGCAGGACGTTCAGCTTTTGTCAGCGTGGTGGATGGTAAATATTAGTTTTGCTGGGACTGGTTAGGCAGTAAGACCGAGGCAAGATGACACCAGGGTGTCTCATGAATATTTGCCAACAGGGCAGATGTCACTGGCAGTCAGGTGCCCAAACACTATAATCATGCTTTCCAAAAAAAGACAGGTGATTTTAGGTACCTCAATTTGTGTGTACTCAAAAAGAAAGAATGCATATGGAAATCATCAGTGAAAAGACGTGTGCTGCAGTGAAAAAAAATTGAGTAAGTGTCATTAGTTTTCTGCAGTTTTAGAGTAAGGCACTCTCTCATCTTCTAAAGATTTCTACTGAGCATAAATGCTTAGGGTTCGCATATTAGACTCGATGGTCCCTTGAACTGGAGAATGACACAAAGAAGGTAATGCTGAAATGGCTGGAGCTGGAAACATCACAGAAGCACAGCTCAAAACCAGAGCATTAAGGAAATGATAAAAACAGCAATTAGAGCAAATTTTGCAAGTATAAATGGCCCAGAACTTGTAACTGCCTTGTAGAGAACAGGGCTTCAACACAAGTGTCATCACTTACTGTGAGCTACAGCGATGTGGGCAGAAGATGAAGGGATGAAAGAGGATCCATCAGGGATGTTTGACAGAGGAATTCAGAAAAAAAAGATAAAGCATTTACTGAGACATCCTTTCGTCTCTTTGACCTTATGATAATGTTACTATTATCTACTACTAATACTGTTCTTACTGTTAATTGGTATAACATCCAGAGACCTCTACTCCTGCAATGACTCCTGTTATTCCAGGTCCCATAGGGGCAATAAATTTATAGCAAACAAGATAAAGGGAGGAAAACTGTTAAAATAAACAATACCTTAATTTTATGATTAGGAATGGAGGCTCAGAGAGACTTCAATGTTACTCAGGATTATACTGGACATCTGTGGCAGCGTTGGGACCTGAACACTTGTCTTCCAAAGCATGGTCCGGTACTTTATCCGCATAGCAACAACAAATTGTGCGAGTAAATAGGACATCAGAAGCTGTCTTTATTACATTTGCACAAGCCCTTTCACAGGGCACAAGTGAATGAGGCAGTCAGAAAAAATGTTTTTAGCACCAGGAAGCAAAGCATCGTAGAGAGATTTGACTAGATACTGTTTATTTCTACCCTTGATTCTCCACAGGGTCTCTGCAGATCAGAGTATACAGAAAACATAATTATTTTAATTAGGAGTAATTCAATTAGAATATTTTTATTGCTATCAACAACTTCACTAATAAGAAATGAACACACTTTGCTTTAAAAAGTCTTACTTTGGAGACTACCCGAATCATTTCTTAGCAGCAACAGCACTTATTTCAATACTGCAGACCCACTTCTCCTCTCAGCTACAGTCTGAACCACTGCCCACTGATTTCAGAGGGTACTGGACTGGAATTTTACACCACTGTAAATCAGAAGTAAAAGCATTAACACTTATTAGGCGAGAGGAGAAATGAACTGCACATCACTACAGATGCAAGACCCCATCCAAAGAGAGATAACGAGTGAATTTTACCCTAGTGCTATCCCACAAAGGTGGTATGGTTTGAGTATCTGTATTCTAGCTTTGTGCCACTGGAGATTAATCCCTGCACTGGGTCAACACCCTCTGAGGTCACATCCAGCTTTTGGACAGACAGCACAGCACACTCTATGACTGCCTATACACATGCACATTGGTGCTCTAATTAGAAGGCGTTGGAGAGGACTGAATTAATCAAGTCTGCTCTTCATTCTAATTACAACACTCCAGTGTCGCCGGAGCATCATGTGTATTAAGCCCCTGCACATTTTAAAATAGCCGTGGGGTGCTTTATCTAAACCGTGTTGAATGAGGTTGAGATACAGCATCCTGTGGCCATTTTTAAATGCCTGGGAGCTTAATACAAGTAAGGGTGAAGCATTTTAGTTGGAGCAGCTGTCCAGGAACTGCTCCAATTAAAACGCTTCCTCCCACGCTTGAGCATGTGTATAAGCAGATTATGAGCCAGAAGACTGTAGTTCGGTATATGTAGAAGAGCTCTATCGCATGCTCCAGAAAATAGATCCCAAGACTTAGTGCAATGCTTTTGTAAAGGTTAAGAGTTTGGTGACCACATTACATGACACAAGAGAAAGCTTCAGGAAACCTTGTTTGTTAAACGTGAAGGATGCTAACGTAGTTGGCTATTAACAGCTGCTGTAGCTTGCTAAGGTAGTTTGCTGCCGCTGGCTTGTAATGCACAGACCTGGAGGTTGACCTCAGCACAGGGATGAATTCCACTCATGAGTAGATCTATTACGTGGAAACAGAGGTAGTTAGAGCACATCCCTCTAGTCCCCACATCTTAGGAAATTCTGAAATTCACAGTCAGTGGTGTGCAATAATCAGTACAGAGCAAAAGTTAAAAGTACGGAAGTGAATGTAGCACCAATTGTCACACTGAATCATGAGGTTATTTCTTGCTCTAATTAACACTTGCTTCTCATTAGAGGAGAGAATTCTGCCCAGACCCTTTTAATCAGTGAAATGTATTAAATTCAGAAATAGAAGGAAACTAATGCTATTGCAATAAATGGTGACACAAGATTAAGCTAAGGACATATACACAATTTCTCTAAGCAGTTTGTGTTTGTACAGTGCGGATTCGTAATGTGTGTCAAACTAAATTAAGGGACTGTGCATCAAGCGGGCTCAATTTCTATCCATTGAGACGTACAGCATACAGTCACCACACTCCTAACCTTTACAAAGTTCATATGCAGCATCTCCCCCCTTATGACATGCATCCATAAATCTGAGAAAAAACAGAGGCTGTTTAGGCTGCAACACTGGTGCAAACTAGACTTAAATTGAGTTTAGATGACTTGGTAATCATCACTGTGTGACCATCACGCAGGTGACCCTCCAGTAGCAGACAGCAGTTGTCTAGATACTTAAGTAGGCCCACGTATTCCAACGATTGGCACTGCCGGACTGGGTTGTGCTAGCACTTGGCTATATTTTCATTCACTTTGGGACACGTTAGTTTAGTATAAATTAGAGCGACTGGAATTGCCAACTGAAATTTAGACAATTTAAAATGACGTCTGCCCTCTGACATCCATATAAGCTATGTGTGCGTGGAGTATTTGACTCTATGTTCATTTGTTCTCTCCCATCTGATCACTAGGACCATGAGAAACTCGCCTTGACTAGCTCAGATCAATTCAGATGTGGACGATTAGTTGCTTCACACATTTCATTACCTAAACATGCTGTTAAGGAACACTTTAATGCTGATCAAGCCCGCCTAAGCCTTAATTGCGATACAATCCTAGCATGGTACAGACTGTTTTAGTTCACACCAACTAACAAAAAAAGGGTTCCATTATCCAAGGGTAACATGTGAAATCACATCTGCACAGAACAGATATCACGATTGTAATTAAAAGCTTCCATTTGTTTTTGTTTTTTTAACTATCAAATGTAGCCATAGTTGTAATTATGGAATCACCAAATATAGACCCAAGATCATTTTAATAATGATATGCTTTAAAAAAAAAAATCTCTCTTAGACTTAAAAAAAAAATTCTTGTAATTAAGTCACCAAGCAGCTATATTTGTCTCCATGAAATAAAGCCAAATCTACAGATAATTGCAAATAACTCATTTCCCAGTGGATTTTGTTTTGTATGCCAATTAGGCTCACAAATCTCAAGCTGTCACCTTCATCTCTAGACATGCAGCCGGCACAAAACATAGCTATAAACAAAACAGCCCGAGTGTCTCTCATTCCTCTACTAAGATAGAAAATGAAGTTGCTAACACACATTTGTAGATGTCAGTCCCAAGAGAATATAAAAGACAAAAAAATCCTCGGATTTCTGACAATTAAAATACTTCTAGCTTCTCCGAAGAGTGTTCTGGGAAGATTCCCAAGAGATTTCTGTGACTGTAATTCTTTGGTTAAGCTGCCTCATGACTCAGATCCAGACATAACCTACCAGCCATTTTGCTAAATGAATTACCATCTTTCCTATAAAATGTTGTGAGCTGGGAGCTCCTGTTAATGAAATTGCAGTTAGCGGCGTGCACTTACCTATGGAATCTGCCACATTGTCATCTAAATATATCCGGAAGGCTTGCAAGCCTGAAGCAGTGATTTGGCAAAAACAGTAATCTGGTGAGCCTAATAGTTAAAAGGGTCATTGCTTCATGTGACACCTCCTGATCTTGGAGCACCTCTATGGCCACCCAGGCTAAGATATTCAGACAGGTCTGACAAATCTTTTTACACTATCCCCAGTCCTACGGACAGCTTTCAGATATAACCAATCCACTTCACCGTGATCAGCTCTCTATACACATGGCCGACCTCAGGGATAGTAAAGAATAGTTAAAAAGATGATTCTTCAGAGTTCTTCCCAAATGAAATGAACTCATTCTTGCAGAAATACTCTGGGTGAAACTTTGCCCCCACTAAAATCAGTAGCAAAATTCCCATCTTATAGAAATAGGAAACTCTTTGGACAAGGAGCCTAAGACAAACTTCACACAACACCAAGGTATTCAAATATCCATTGAGAACTGACAAGGACTCTGCAAGCTAATGTCTCCAGGAGTTGCATTCAAAATTAAAGGTATGGAACTTGAAGGTTGGAGACAGAAATTTAAAAAGCCTGAGCCTGAAATTATTCAATCTTTGCAGGTTAGTCTAACCTGGCTAGGCTACATCATTCTGTAACTGTACAGACATCCCAGACGTGTAGGCACATGCCTGCAGTGGCTCAGGCTAGAAGCTTGCGGGGGGGAGGTGCTAGAGCAGCCCTCCCTTCCCTTACATACTGCAGAGATGAGGGGGGTGTGGCTAGACCTCGGCAAGACACTGGGAACCGATAACAGTGTTTATTACCCCATTAAGAAAACAACAGAAGGACATTACCAGCTATCTGCTGATTCTGCCTTTGTCCCATGTGCGACAGCTTGGCCTGCAGCCAGCATGTGGTCTGCTAGCTAAAACACAGACACCTCTCAGAAAGGCAGAGGGAAGGAGGGAATTCCTGCTTAGCAGGGAGTGGTGGGGAGTCTCAACCGGCGCTCCAGCCAGGGAACAGAGGGGAGGGGCCAGCTCTGCTGTGGAGCAGAGAGCCCCGCCCAGGCCAGAGAGCATGCTGGGATGCTGGGGGTGTCCCAGAAAGGGATCGGGGACAGACATTGCATAAACCGGTTTGAGCCAAATCAATTAAACCTGGTTGACTGTAGTATCAGGCTTATCTCAAACCAGTTTCAGCCATTTTTAAACTGGTTTCTGTGCACTGAACATCTGTTCTGTTACAGCAGGGGTTTTCAACCTGTTTTAATACGCATACCCTTGGCAGCCAGATGGGGGTGGCGTGCGGCCAGATGCAGAGCGGCAGCAGCGCGGGATGGTGGGTGCCGCTGGCAGTGGCTGCCACGTGCAAGCTCCCCCTCCCCCCCTCCTTTGCATCTTGCCAGCGCTTGTGCATCCCACAGAGGGGCACTGCTGCCCTCGCCCCAGCCCGCCTGCCCACGTGTACCCGCTAGGGCCTTCCCAAGTACCCCGGTTGACAACCCCTGTGTTACAGGTTTAGATCAGATCACTTAAACCGGTTTATGTGTAACATTTGTCCCTAGCTGAAAAGGACAATTGGGGAAGACAGACGCACTGAATCACCAACGTGAGTATATACCTAAACTTAGTGATTGTCATCGTCATGATCCTCCACCTTTGACTTCCTTTTGCCTTCCCTGCTCCCTCCAGCTCCATATCTAATTCTTAATAGGTTATACGTTAATAGCCTCTGGCCCACATCTTTTATCTATCCTGAAGAAAGCAACAGTCTCACTCTCAATTATGCGGTCAGGAAGGAGGAGAAGCTGAGCTGGCATTGGTAGGATCTGAATCCACAGTTCACAGCAGTTTCACTACTTCAAATCTGATGCTTCACCCAGTAAGATGCCCCTTCCATTTACCATATGCGCTACATCAAAGATGAGGAGAAGGAGCAAAGCATGACAGTCTAATGTAACTTGCACCACAAGCTGCTGTTTATGACAGAAAACCTAAAGACAATAACCAATGGGGAAAAAAGGGTACCTGGAGTTATACATTTAAATTCATCTCAATAAGCTGTATGATATTTAAAAGTAATGGACAGCTACAGTACCTATGAACTGTGGGAGCAATAGGTATATAGCACCTGTGAAAGCAAGGCCATTAAATGCCTCAGTAAGGATCAGTGTGTGTAACACTAAGCAGCTGAGTTTGGAAAGTCACTCCTTAACTTTTTGCGGGGGGCTTTAACAAAAAAGTTTCACCATAGTCATAATAGATACTTAATTTCTTTCTCCTCCTCCATGAATTTAACAAAAGCTTGCATCTGCCAGACAAATGACATAGTGTGCAGCAAAGCACTAAGTCTATATTCAACAAGTTTAATTACTGCGTAAATGAAAGAAATTATTATTCATTCATGACATTTAGTTCAGTTCCAGCGCTGGTTGCTTTTATAAAGCTGGGGAGTTGAGAGGAAGGGGGGGAGGAAGGCTGGGTGTATAATTACTGCTATATTTCTTTGCCAAACATTAGTGAACTTAAACAAAAAGTGCTTGTTTTCTCTCAAGAGTAAAAAGCATGTGATCTATCAATGATGAATCTAAAGGACGCCCACAGGCCTGACACGGTGCCAGATCCTGATAGGTATACCAATATCTGGAATGCCGATAACAGAAAGCTCATTGAAGCACCAGGGCTAGCTCAGGACTACTTGGGTCAGAAGCCACCAAAACTATGGGAACAATCCAAGCAGTCAGCCACTCGGGTGTAATGGAAGCCACTGTGCAACATGAAAGATAAACTGCCAGCTGATGCTATCGGGGACTATCAAACAATGCATCTTTTCTAATGGATTTTCACAGGGCTTAAACACTGAACAAAGAAGGAAAGGAAAAAACAACCCCTAAGCTGATTCAGAACAGACATTTTTTTCAGGGGTTGAGAGAGAAAGAGACAGGATAAATATACATATTGGTATACAAGTAAATGAGAGACACACTGTAGTCTGCTTCACATTACATGTTCCTCTGACCCCAGGAGAATATAGTCATTACCTGCTCTGATCCACCCGAAACGCTCTAGTTTTCCAGAGAGTGCTGTAAACAAATCATAGAGAATAATCAAAACATATCATCCAAAAATATGATATATTTGGAACCACTCATTCCCATACTTTCCTAAACCTCTAACTACCAGCATTTAATTACTGCAGTAGAGGAGAGATTAGGAATTGGCAGTGACAGCACCTGTTTATTTTTAAAAGGCAGGAGACCACACAAGCTGTATGCAAAAAATTACAGTCGAAGCATCTGAAGTGCATTGAAGTTGCAGAAACGATTCTGCTGGGCAACGTGAGCCAGGGTATGATGGCAGTCTCTTTTCACATCCACCTTTAGGCCTGCAGTTTATCCTGTTGAGCCAGTCAGAAAAAGACATCCTTTTTTTTAAGAGAGGTTATACAGAACGTCCATGGCTGGCTATCATAACTAAGGCACGCAAGTGATATTTCAGTCGCATATAAAATACATGCATCGAACAGCTGGGATTAAAGAAGGTTCTAATATTTTCTATTTTGAGTACACAAACTATTAAGTCTTATTCTAATCTCATGATGGTTTTAACCTTTCATTCCAGTGTTCAATGACTAGAAACCAAGATGGGACCGAGAGAGAGAGCGTACACGTGCATGAATGCATGTTGAGGGGCAGAAGCAGGGGGAGTCACTAATTTTCCTGTATCTGCCTAGTAAGAAGATTGTTTTACCTCCCTCTAAAGTGAACAGTACTGCCTAATTTCCACCTATTTACAGTCTCACTGACTTCCTGTCACACTTTTAGCTCCTTTCATTCCTTGGAGCGGGGGGGGAGAATGTCTCAGAACAACAGCACAGTCTCCCTATTCCTGCAGAAGGGTACTTGTGCCCGAAAGCTTGCAAAAAACTTTGTTCCAACTACTCAGTTGGTCTAATAAAATAGATCACATCTACCCAAAAAACCTTGTCTGCCTATGGCTTTAGAGTCTAGACCAACACCACGACAACCGAAAACCCCAGAGAAAGACAGGACATTGGATCTTTTTTGTTCTGGCAGTGTCTATGTTGCATTTATAACCAGGGGTGCATTTTGATCACTGACTGCAATTGCACTGCTTAAGATTCTTGAAATATAATGATGGGAAATAGAAGAGAAAAATTAATTGGCCTCAGCTATTTTGTACCAAATGAAATTCCCTTCTCATCCATTACACACTAGCCCACATTACTGCCACTAGGATTAACCTGAGAGGTAAGGGGTTAATACTCCGTCCTGACTGGACACAACGGTTTTTAATGCACTGTCTGGCACCAAAACCCACATATCACTTTATCCTAACTTCTAAAACGCCACCACTGGTCGGAGTTAAAAAACTGAAATAAGTTACCCCATGCCTGTCCACAGTGAAGTCAAATCACTCTGGTTCACATCCAAAATATCATGCCTGTTTTGTAGCCTTTAATTGTCCTGTTTAAATCAGGGTGCTCATAACAGGTGCTTGGGTAAGAGCCTGTTATGCCTCTTCGGGGTTATTCAGAGAAAAGGTGCACACACCAATTAAAGTAGTCCCTGTCACTGTGCTTCAACCATGCCAAGGGACCCAACGGTGAGAAGGCAGCTTGCTCTTTTGGCCCGCTGAGACTTTCAAATTAGCCTTGGCTGCTTAAGACAGGTCTGTCTAGTCAGCTAGAAACCAGTCTGTGGCCACAATTCACAATAACAAATGCGGTAGACACAGTCGCAAGCGTGCTACAGAACAGACATCTAAAGCAAAGAATATTTTTTTATTCTCAACATATATGAGCTGAAGGTAAAATATTCCCGTATCTCTATGTATACCCCAGTCCACACCACTCCCTTACATCCATTCATTCTGAACAGAGGAAACATCCATTGGCATCCTGGGCGCACAGGCATTACGTTACTTTGCAATTCAGCTCACTTTATTCTTTTTTTTTTTTTTTTTTAATCTTGGATCTCTCACTTGACTCAGCTCTGGGTTTTAACTGCCTGGGGAGAGGGGCCAGTGCAAACAGTATTTATGCCTATCTGCCACGTGCAGCAGTAACGATGGCATGTTTTCTCCACCACTCTGGGAGAAAGGCCAAAGAGGCCTTTGTTTGGTTCATGACAGCAGCTTTTCAGTTTTCTCCTCTTCCTTTCAGAGTAGCTTTGAGCTTCTTCAATTACTGCCGCAGGCTCCACTCTTGCTCAGATAGATTTACCATATAGGGTGATAATATTCAGTTCCTATGGGATGACTACTGCCTTAGTGAGCGAGTGGTGGCACTGACCAAACCCCGCCTGAGAACCGCGTACTTGCATGCAATGGCTAAATGATTTGGAAGGCACACTCATCAGGCATTTATGCAGTCATCTGAGACATGGGAACTGTTCATGCAAGGGGGACTCCAAAAATAAAAGCTAATTACATTAGGCTCATGGGAAGAGAGCTCCCTTTTCTACAGGCAAATTTGCAAGGTCACCTTTTCTGGTTTGTCCATACCCCGCTCCTTTTCTTAAGAAACTGATGAGCTAGTTTAATCCCACCTCAGGGCAGGAAGAGGTTAAGCCTTTGAAAAAGGTACATGAAAAGAAAGTTCGGTCAACAAAAGGGTTAGGGCAATATATAAAAAGAAAAAAGAAAAGATTTCCTTACAGTCAAAACATATCCACAGCCTCAGTGTTGAAGGTCACTTCCTCTTTTCATAGAGCTGGAAGCGGGACTGTCAATCAGCTTTTTGTGCTAGTAGTCTCAGTGTACTCTGAGAACAAAAAATAGCACAGCAATAAGAGTAACATTTATCCTCTGGGAGTAGAGAGGGGGGAAAAAAGCAGCTTTCAATCGAATTGTAAAGGTCCTCTGGGAAAGACAGAGACTCTGGATTATTAGTGCTGACATTCCCATCTCAGAATATCAGGCTGATTTCCATGTAATACCATGTTCCAAATACTGAAATGGGATCACCAAACTCCCAACAGGGAACCTCAGCCCTCCTGAACTTCACTTAAACCACTTTCACCCCACCTGCGATTAACCACACCTCACAGGGCCAAATCCCGTTCTGAGGTCCCTAAAGACTGATCTCAGCTGTGGGAATGTTTTCACACAATATTCCCACTCGGGCAACAGAAGAGGTCCTTGTGTTTTAGGCTCTTTATTACTAAAATGGCGAGCTAGTGAGGAGCAGGGATGGGAGGAAGTATCTATCCAATCATGTCCTTCCACTGGACAGTTTGTATTCAATGGACAAGCAAATCAAGTGAGAACAGAAGACCAGGAATTAATGATTTGGGGTGGGATGCAGACCACTGACGACCAAGGCGAACGCACATCGACTCCAAGAGAGGCAAAACTTGCTGTATTTGACTCACTGCACTGGGCAAGTCACTTAACCTCTCTGGGCCCGTTACTTTTGATTGCCTGCTATTGTAAGCTTACCTTATAGTACAGATACACAGCTTAATCAATCCAGGCAAAACTTTCCAAGATCCTCAAATGTAAGGCACCATTATTCCTCCCTAATAAAAAAAAAATTCTGCCTGATAGCTGAAAAAAATATTTGGGGTAGCTAGTTGTTGCTGTTTATTTTTGTGCTGAACTTGTATGCCATGGGTCAGGGAGGTTACAAAAAAGTGATCACGTTCATATTTGGCATAAGCAGGTGCTTAGAAGGATTCCTGTTGCCTTCAGTGTCTCCAGTGGAAGTTTAATCGAGCCCCGAGGCAGGAAGCAAGAGACGTCTAACTTGTATGCTATGGGAACAAAATGGTCTAGTTTTTCCTTCAACCCACACACACCATTGTGTGATCGGGGGACCCAAGTAACACTTGTTACCCAAACCGATGGGACAGAGTGGGACTACATCTAACTACTTATGTGCCATTTGTCTGATACTGGAAACCTTGCATACCTATGGTAGACTGCAAACTGCAGTATAACTCTAGGCCTCATCTACCTTCTATGCCACTATAAAACAACTTTATTATAAGCAAGACAAACTTCACAATTTAGGACCTTAACCCTTTTCATTATGGTAGAAGCACACAGTGTCAGATTTGTAACTGGCATAGTTTCACTGAAATCAATTAAGCTATGTGGACTTTGGGGATGGGGGTTGGACTAGCTGACCTCCCTTCCAGACCTAATTTTCCATGATTCTATGACTTATCCCAGATAAGGATATGAGCCCAGTTTATAAAGATATTTAGAAACACAAGGGAGGTGGAAAAGTCTAAGTGGGTTAGAAATCTAATTCCCACTGAAGAGTTACATGTTTAGTTTGCTATGGCATTTTAACAAACCCCAATAGGCACCTATTGGCATCTTCAGGCACCCCTGTACATCTGGCCACTACAGCAAAATTTCTGTTTCAAGTAAGCCTTACTGGTTCAGTGAAGATGGAGCGAATGTTACAGAATTTTCTCAATTGCCAGAGAAGAGAAAAACATTTTGGAAGAGTCTCCGGGAAATGTACAGGTTGACATCTTGTCGGCCAGTCTCAATAGCTCTTGCTACACAAAGCAACGTAGGCACCTGTCACAAAGCGTTTGTGGTTAGACATGCTGGCTTTTATTGAGGCTGGCCACCTGAATCAAAACCATGTGAGCAAATCAGGGTGCTTTTGCTATATTCTTCTACATTTTTCATAGACTTATTTATGAAGTGAAAACATATTAGAGTATATATTAAAATAATAAAGATAATATTGCATGTGTCCTTAGCAATGTCTAAGTGAACAGGCATTGCAGCACACACACACACACACATGCGCGCATCTCAGATATTTTCACTGCTGCTATAAAAATAATTTTGAACCTCTGTAGGGATCGTTTCTAGTTAGCTACTGATCATAGAATAAATTTCACACAACATCCATATTTGACTGGAGATGTTTGTGAATACACAGGCTCTATATATGACTTCTGAACTAATGGGGATGGGAAAAAATATAAAGGAAGCAAGTGCAAGTATATGCTAAATTTAGGGGGATTGGGAAGGTCACTTTTTTGTTCAGCGACTATTGATTTTAAAGGTGCAAAGAATATTGATTTTAAAGGTATAAATTTTGACTACTAGTTGGAGTTTGTGTAGGAGAGGGGAGGGATGGCAAGCATCTTCACACTTCCGTCTAGCTAGACTAGTGGTGTCAAAAATACGGTCTACAGGCCAGATTCAGTCAACAGAGCCCTGCCATCTAGCCTCTGTTGCTGCCTCTGGGTGTGATCACACCTACACAGGGTATGGCATGCACTTGTGGCTGGTCCATGAGCCGGATTAGGCCTACGGACGGCACCCGCCAGCTCCGGGAGTGTGCTACATAGTGCCCCCTCCAGCCAGTCTGTACAGCAGGGCACCCCATCCCAATGCAGGAATTACATGTGGTGCAGTCCAGGCAGGGTGGACATGTGCAAGCACAGCTGCTGCTCTGGCTGCACTGGACCACAGTGCCCACTCCAACCTCACTGATGTTCATGCTGCAAGCAGTGTGGATACCAGACCGGCTGGAGCAGCAACCACACCAGGTATGCAGGAGGCAGAAGAAGGGGAGGGACCCCCATGCAACTAATCCAGCCCGCAGGATCTAGGCTGTGCAGCAGGGGAAGGAAAGGAAGATGAGGTCCCTTCCAACTCTGATTTTCTATGATTCTATGTTACGTAGCATTGTCTAATAATTCAACCAAGGTACCAGGCATCCGAACTCCTAGCATCTGAAGAATGCCTAGTGGGAATTTCAAAATGCCTAGTGGGAATTTCAAAATGCCTAGTGGGAATTTCAAAATGCACCTGAGCAAGTATTTCACTTGAAGTAAATCAGTTTTGAAAACCTGATCCTAAGCAACTTGCCCAAGGTCACAGGGGGAAGCTTGCAGAAAGGGAAAGAAATGAACCCGTGTCCTTCGAGTCTGTAACGGGAGGGACGTCAGGGTCGCCGTGCTCTCCCCTGCCGCCTCCTTCACCGTGCCAAGCAGCCATCTTGCACCCTCCGATTCTCACCCGCCACGTCTTTGATTTTTTTAAATATTTTATAGGGAGGCTACCTTCAGTCCTCTTGGCCACGGTTCTCCTGTCATGGGTGTCCCATGCACCCAAGCCTTATGGACTATGCGTGGCTCCTACCACCCCAATACCACGCCCCAAGCCTCGCAGATGGAAAAGACAATGTTCTGTCTGGGTCTACACCCCCTCTAGCACTTGGGCCCTTCGTGGCCCTGTCTCTCTCTGGGGCCTTCTCTGCAATGCTGCCCCTTCTCCGTAACGTGGCTCTCTCTCAGGAGCCTTCTCGGCGATGCCGTCCTCTCACAGGGCTCACCGCACCGCTACCCCCTCTTCTGGCCTCTCTCAGCCGCCCCTCTCTGGAGCTGGGGTCTGCACACCCTGAACACTGCGCCCTCACTGGGACTGGGGTCCTCGCACTGCCGAGAGTCCCCTATGAGGCGTCCTCCATCCCCTAGTAGCCTCACCCAAGCCACCGGTGTAAGCAAACAGTAACATAAACACAAGCCCCTGGGCTACGACGCAAACTTAAACCTCCAGCCAAACTGCGCTCAGGCCTACCAGGGTTCTGTATCCCACCGCGGTGACCAACGCTGCTCTGGCATCCCGGCTCGGTTTCTCTTTTCTTTCTGGCAGGGAGCTCCTCCTGCCTGTGGTTTATATAGGAGCCAGGCCCTGCCCCTTCCTGTCAGCTGGCTAGGCAGGTGCGGATCACTAGCGCCCTCTAGTTGCCTCAGCAACCGGCACCTGAGGAGTCTTGCCGGCTCTCTCAGTAGCAGGCACCTTAGTGCCCTCCTACAGAGTCCAAGGCTAGTGTCCGTACTACTACACCATCTTGCTTCCCCAACTGCTTTTAAACAGAGCAGGCTTTACAGTCATCAAGGGAAAACCAGTCCCATATGCCATAGTACATGACATCACTGTTCCACAATTCCACTTTATGGCTTAAACCAACCATTACGTGCTCTCTCAAGGAAATGAACTGCAATTCATAAACAAGCAGAAGTCATTTTAAAGTTTGCTAATGAGTTTGAACATTGCCAGGTTGCATCGTGGAATCATTCAATCATCTGTAGCAAGATGGCCAAAGGATATGAAAGAAAAAAAGCAACCTTGACCTGGGAAAACAATTTCATTTAGCTTATCTTCTGACCACAATGATAGCCTAAAGAAACACAGATATCCAAGTGCAGAGGCCATGCCTTTCTTTGAGCCTTTATGTCAATATTTGGCAACAGTTTTTGTTATATAATGTTAATCAGTCGTCGAAACAAATATTTAGATTTTCAAGATGTGCCAATGATAGACTTCTGAGGACATCCAAACACCTGCAACACACCAATGCGCCAAAACAGCAAAAATATAAACCTCCGACCTATCGTAGCTCCTACCTCTAGCTCCACATCCACTACACAGTATACTCCTTAAGCTAATCAGGGATCCTGGTTTTCTCTCTTTAAAAACTGCAGATTCTCTGATAAAAATCACCAAAATCCATGTTTTTCTGTGATTAAAATGAAACACCATACACACACACACACACACACACATATATATACATACATACATACACACACACACACACACATATATATATATGCAGGCTGTTTCATTTTATATATGTATCAATTTAACACAATGTTTTATTGATATACTTACAATTTTAAAGCAATGTGGAAGCCTACCAGTGGCTCGATCATTATAATAAAATAAATTCTAAATACCTATATATTATGGCACTTGATTTTTTTTGTTTGTTTTTTTATCATGGAAAATCAGAGCTTCCCATACCCCCTTTACTCACCAGGATGCAGCTGCCCCCCAAACACACACACATTGCTTTGTGGCACTGAGCAGCCCTGAAACGCCCCTGCCCATGCCATTCCCCTCGCTCCCAAGCCAAAACCCTGCCAGCCCTGCAGATGCCCCTCACTCCTGACCCTCAGCCCCCAGCCTGCTTCCCACCCAGGCCAGAGCTGGAACGCTGCTGGCCTGCAAAGCGAAATGCACAGTTTCCCGCAGTTTTCTCGTTTAAAGGAGAAAATCCACATTTGCCTGCAGCACATGGAAAACATGGACCCCTGCTGATCAGTCTGCTCTGTCAATCACTCTAATGTGCCTATTACTGTGGCACTAAACAGACTGTCTTCTGAGACTAAACAAGCTGAGTTTCCATCACTACCACCTGCTTCCAACCAGGGAGGGATGGATATTGTTCCCTCTTTCATTTCCATTCCACTCGTGTGTAGGAGAAATAGGGGTGGGTGGGAACCTGCCAAGTCTGAGAAAGTAGGGCAACGAGCACGGGAGTTGGTGAGTCATAGGCTGGTTACACAGCTTAGTCATCGGGCCATATTCTGCCTTAGTAAAACCTTTCAAGAGGGCATTGCGTTCAGCCAGACAAAAGTTCACTAAAGTCTGGATAACCTTAGTGATGTCCTGACCCAAAACTGAGAGATTTTGCTTTCCTTGCCCAACCCGACGAGGATCTCTGCTGCTACCCAAGACACACGGGAAGAGTCGGGGATCCCCCACAGCACTGTCATCATACTGACAGAAGATGCACTCTTGCTGTCAGAGAAGGAATGCGTTGCATCCTGACATCTCACCTCCCTGTTAGCACAGCTCCTCTGCTTTGCCTTCCCAGTCCTAAGATTCAAGAGATTCAGCCATTCCCATATAATACAGCTATCTCCTGAGATGCATTCACAGACATCTCTGACCCACTTCCAGACACTCAAGATTAAAAAAAAATGCAAATTAATTTTTTATTACAAATATAACCCACTTGCAAGTGAGACATGTTGGATGTTAGCACACACTGTTTTGAAAGACAGTTGATTTTCCCTGTCCAGGCATGGCTAATGCATTCGAACATGATTTCAGTTTCAACTCTCCTTGATTGACAACAAAATTGACTGACAACTCCAATCACTCTTTTTTAACTTGTCATGAAATTTATAAGCCAACAAGGAGCGTTTCCTTGGCAGACTTGTAACTGTTATATTTTCCCAGCTTTTCTGATTTACGGATTTTAATCTTTTTATCCATGAATTGGTTCCTCAGTACTAGTGCTCATGGAAAAAATCAGTTATTGCTAGCTACCCTTGCAAGCTGCCAAGTCTCAGGGACCAGATGGAACAGATCCTCGACTTTTAAAGGAGATCAGCGCCAATCACAGTCAACATGTTAAATACCAGTGAAGTTTTAAGATCCCTGGAAACAGACTGATACCAAGGTTGAAAAATTGCATGAGACTAGACAGGGAAATAGCAGTAGACTCCATTCATGTGTAACGTGCAAAACACGGGAAGCTGCAAATAACGCTCATTATAACACTATATAATAATGCAACACATTTCCATCTCTCTTGCTCTCTTCTCTCTACGCTTCCACAGAGTAGCTATTATATTGCCCTCTATTGGAATGGAGGTAAGATCTGTTCAATCATGTGCCACCATCCAGGTTTCAACCGATATTCAGTCACCTGCACAAATTGGGAGTGAAAAATAAGTCAGAACCTGGAGAAAAAACAAGAAAGGGGATCCAATCTGGAGAGTATAGCAAGTCTTAGGTTTACCTCCCCACTTTCATGCACCCATAGCATGAAAGAACTGATTATATATTTGTCTCGCCATGTCATGTGAATATTGCCGGAAAATTAGCATTCTGATAACATGGAGCGAAGGGTAAAAGTACAAATGAAAAATGATGAGCTTCATGGCATTTAGCATCTCATTACCCATGTCGTCTAGTGATACAATTCTCCCTTGCACCACAGCTCTAGTAGCCATGGGCACCGAACCAGTGGCACATACTGATTCACCTCTCAGTTTCCATGTCCTATACAGGAACAAGTTGGTTATTGGACCTGAGTTTACAGAACAGTCAATGATATTCTATCCTGTCTCTTAAAAGGATTAGGATCTACATGCAGACCTTTGAACCTGATGTGTTGCCGTGTTAGCTTTCACAGCTCTTGCCCAAAGGAATAATATGACTTTACTTAATTATCTGCCCTGGACTTTTAAAGGCTGTGCCCTTATCATCCCCTCTGGACCATAAAGGGTTTCACCTCTTAATGTAATTGCAAATATAAGCTAGGTTTATATATGTGTATGGTGCTTAATTCAAGGTGCTAAGAAGACCTATAATTCAGTAAGTCACCTATGACACAAATTTTCTCTACAACCTTGCAGCAGTAGAATTGTTCGAGAATGTGCAAAAATAGTACATGCATACAACAGTTAATAACTATTAATACTTTATGCTTATGGAGATTGTTCTTCTGAAGAATACTATGAAGATACTGAACAAAACACATGAGCATTATAACCCATTTTACTGGTCACAAAAAGAAAGCACAGAGAAGGTAAATGAGACTATTGCTTAATATAACTGAGCACTTCAACAGAAAATGCCACTTCCAGTGATTTGGCACAATCACTGTATAACACCAACTTACTTTTTAATTTTATAGTAATGGTAAAAACCCATTGCAGCCAAGATTGGTAGAGTATTGGCACAGTATAATTTAGGAACAAGGGCCACGATTGAAGACCGAAAGCTTCAGGATGGGCTGCCATGAACTGCTGAGTGCTGCATATGGTTCCTTGAAAAAGAGGAATGCAGCACATACACCACAGAGCTTGCGAGTGCCCATTGCTTACATGCTACCTTGATTGAGATTGGACTCGCCCATTAATTTGCAGGTTACAATGCCTCGGGAAGGTGGAACATAGGCTAGCAGCCTAGCTGGATATACTATTACATAGCAACCTTGAATACCATGCAGAGATCTAGTCCTACAACTTACGCAGTATAAAAGAAGTCTTTCCATACCAAGGTCTCCCCACTTTGTTCAGCCAAGGAAGAAAGGATTTCACTTCACGACTGATAGAAAGACGTGCACTGCAACACATACTGTAAATCAATCTTAGAAGTAAGAAGCAGCACAGCTCACCATTAATAAACGTAATCTCTTTACATCCAGCCAAACCAATCAGAGCCTTCCGGAAGAGGCAGACAAATTAAATGTCTACAGTTTGCAATATAAATAATTTGTCTTAGAAATTTTTGCAGAATTTCTACAGCTGACCAGAAAAATGGAAAAAAAAAAAAAGCTTCACTTAAATCAGCACTCAACGCTGTTCTCCTCTCCCTAGGAACCTCTGACCCTCCTTAACATGCTTGTAAACACCCCTTTGTCTGTCAGTAAAGATGGATAATAACAAATCCATTATCAATGTACTAAGGACAGGAGTGAATTCCAAAATTGAAGACCCCCCCCATGGGGAACACATTGCCAAGCAGTCTTACCAAAAAGGCTCTAGCTGTACAAGGGTCTCAAACATAGCCGTATGGCAACAGGAAACAGCCAGTCTGCCAGAGCTGTCTCCAAATTACGAGGGGCTTTACAAGCGACCGATACGATAGTTTTGAAATGCTCTTTATCTTCAAGATTTAAATGAACAATATAAGAATGCAAGCTCTTATACATGGACACGGTAGAAATCCTAGGGTTAGCTTTGGCAAAGACGCAATTACAATGGGAGAGGTGAAATCAATGCAACATAAGCCCCTTCAGATTGTGAATGTTGCTCCAATACTCACATAATTCCACTCCCACTTTTGCAGTATCATGGATGCAACTGCCCCTTTGGAGCAAGGGTGTCACAGCCTTTTAGCATCCTCAGCACTGTGTTTCATACAACCAACATCTTCTGCAAGCGCTTCACTAAAAGAATGTATAAATGTTTGATAAAGGAGGCATTTTTGGGGGCTCCCATACCATTGCAAACCAGAATTTTTTTTTTTTTTTTTAAAGAACTGCAACAACATAATTGTCTGTTTTGGTCTAGCCTTTTTCTCATCTTTTGCAGTGTTCAAGTATTGGTAGCTTGTAAGTGTTTCAAAGCCTTAATTTCCTGGAGAATGAGACCCAAGCTCCTTGTTAATCTTTTATCAGTTCTATTACAAACTGTAAACAAAACCCAGTTCTTAAATAATTAAAAGGACTAGCCCTTAGGCAAATGAGGTCCAGGAAGGGAGTTGTGGGAGGGAGAGGGGGGGAAGAAGGAAAAGAAAAAAGCCCCTAGCTTATCTACAGAACTGGTGAGTATAGCTTTAGAAAGGCAAATCATTATGTATGAGCAGATTGTGCATGACATCTACCCAATCGACCACTGTTATCGACTGTGTCCTGAATATGAAACCATCTATTACCTATACATTATTGGTTATAAGACTACACATACCACAGGGTTACAAATCTAAAGCCCTGTCCCTAATGCACTTTCAAAAGGTTTCTTCTGTGTCTGCATGTGTCTAGCCTTTCTAAAGAATTTGTCTCTGAGCCTCCAAACAATTCCTTCCAGACCGCAAAAGGTCTTATGTCAGTTCAGTGCCCAGGAGGATATAACTGGCATACAGCATAACATCCTGTAACATCAGTTCACTTTAGGTTTGCCTTTATAGGGCACAATGCATTCGAGGAATGTACACCAGAAACTTATTTACACCACTCTTCCTTAACACTCGCAAAGCAGTGAGCCTGCTAGCTCCCCAGCCACCTCTTTCAAAATATATGCCACTTATATGCCAAAAACGGATCTTTCAGTCAAAACCGAAAATAATTGTGAAGAACTGCAGCTTACACAAGTCTTTAACCACCATTGAGGCTACTGACTCTGTTAATGACAGTTTCCCTGCAACGAAGAAAAGCACACCATCTAGTTTTTTAAATGAGGAGACTGGCAGTCAGGCTTCTTCAGATCTGTCAGCGACTCATCGTGTAACCTCTGCTACCATGAACCTCAATTTAAGCATGCACGCAGTGGGTGTTAGTAACCCACCCCACTTCACTTGGTTGCTGGGAAGATTATAATGTAGATAAAGCACTTTGATTATTGGATTAGAATGTGCTACTTAAGCTACAAAATATCGCTATAAATCAAACGGATATAAATGCAGTCTTATTCCTTGCCAATTTGTCACCGTAAGTGTGTTGCGAAACAACGTCCATTAACACTGGGTACTGGTATAGTAGTGTTAGCATCATTAATGCAGGACTTTAAAACCTACCAGTGTGTTTAAAATGTATTCTCCTCTTGTTACAAGAGGCAACCATTTCTGATAAAGCTCTTCAGAGCCTTCCAACCTGGACTAAGTAACTATGAAAGCAATATTGTGCAAGTTCTAATTACCTTTTGAAGGTTAGTATGCACTAGGCACGCACATTTAAATTCATCTTTGTTGCACACGCTTAAAAAACGTGTAATGGATGCATAACTAGCCTATTACATGCAGTTCATTGTGCAAAGTTTCTCCGTCTCTGGTTGCATGTTTTGTGTGCGGGACTGTAAAAGTTGCTTGACAGAAGAAAATACATTCAATTAAAAATTTACATTAGAAAATTGTAAGTTTTTTTTTCCTCTTGCCGTTTTACCAGCAAGAAAAACTGCAAGTGGCTGTTCCCATCAGCTTGCAATTCTCCTTTCTTTTGCAAATGGGAACATGCAGAAACTGGGCCCAAAGACCCAGAAGTTTTTCAGCATATATTGACCTGTTTTAAGGACAAAATTACTTAAGGAGTTGATTTATCTACTTACAGGAAAAGTTGCAGGCTACGTCCATAACTAGGAGGATTCCTCAGATGGCATACAGCTTCTCCTTTATCAACCTGCCCCACAAGAAATGTGGTGGAGAAGACTGGAGGCAGAAAAACTTCCCTATAACTCTTGTTATGCTTGGTTACTCAAATGGCCTTTTTGGACTCTTGGTATCTGGATCATGCTAGAGCAGACCTCATAAGCTGTTCTGTTCCTGTTTACATTAGGAAGTGATTGCCCCTAAGTTCGCAGGAAAAAAAAAAACAAACCTTAAAATTTCCCTTAGCTTCCCCATCGGTACCCTGGAGAGCCACTGGACAAATAAAGGGTTTAGGGCTTTATTTGAAAACCTTCTTATGAATTAGGGGCCACCAGTTATGACACATAGCAAACTCCAAAGATTCGGGACTGAATTTCTTACCTGAAACATGTTCAGCTAAATCTGGGGCTGAATTTCACAACCTCAATAAAGGAAATGAACACCGGGTCAAGGGGAAGCATATAACAGATCTAATCACTAAGCCCCCAAAACGTTAGAGGAGCAACAACCAGAGCACAGAGTTAAACACATAGGTTAAGTACAGACAGTCAAAAAGCCTGAAGCTGACTTTATTCAGTCTTCACAGGTCAGTCTAAACTGCATAGATTGAACCTATAGACAAGTGAACAGGCATTCACTTTTGAATCCAGAAATGCAGCCACATGCCTGCAGTGGCCTAGGGCAGAAACCAGGGGTGCTAAAGCATGCCTTCCTGCTCAGCTGGAGCAGGCAGCTTGGGCCAAGGCTAGCCCACCCACCCTGCAGAGGTGGTGAGCTTCTGTTGTGTTATACATACGAACCAGTTTCAGCTCACTTATAGCATTTTATGTGTAGTTTGTGTCCCTAGTCGTACAATCCTACAAGTGCTCCATTCAGCAATACACCAGACAACTGGTGTTGGGGGAGGGGCTGCAGGAAGACGAGGAGACGCCATCAGGGCAAGGGGTGCAAAGGTAAGTAATGGGGGTCTTGCCATCAGGGCAAGGGGTGCAAAGGTAAGTAACAGGGGTCCTGATGGTCTGGCTAATCAGGGGGTGGGGGGGCACACAGTCTTGCAAGGCCTTAAATGCCTGTACACCAATGCTCGTAGCATGGGGAACAAACAGGAGGAACTCGCCCTCAGAATAGCTAGTTCAAATCCAGATGTCGTAGGGTTAACAGAGACATGGTGGGACTCGTCCCATGACTGGGCAGTTAACATTAGGGGCTATAGGCTGTACAGGCGGGATAGAGAAGGCAGAAAAGGGGGGGGGGTGGCACTTTATGTCAAGGAGCACTACACATCCTCTGCCAGCAGTATGGGGTCAGGGGAAGGGCGAGCTGAAGTGCTCTGGGTCAAGATCCAGGGGGGGCAAGGCGAGAGGGATTTGACGGTGGGGGTCTATTACAGACCCCCCAATCAGGAGGAGGAGCTGGACAGGGAATTTTCAGGCCAGCTTGCGGAGACACTAAAAGCAAGGGATGTAGTTGTCATGGGCGATTTTAATTACCCGGACATCTGCTGGGAGGAGCAGTCAGCCGGGACGGACCGCTCCAGGAGGTTCTTGGCCGAGTTGCAGGACCTCCACTTGATTCAGGAGGTGCACAGTCCCACCAGAGGAGACGCTCTGCTGGACCTGGTCCTGGCCGCAGGCGACGACCTGGTAAGAGGCCTCCAGGTTCTTGACCACCTGGGCAATAGTGATCATCGCGTGCTGGAATTCACCATCCAGCGTAGAGTGTCAAGGGCCCGCAGCAAGGTGGTGGCCCTAGACTTCAGGAGGGCCAACTTCAGTGAGATGAGGAGATTAGTGGGAGAGGAACTGGGGTCCTTGAGGGCAGAGGAACTCAGCGTCCAAGAGGAGTGGTCGTTCCTTAAGGAAACGATACTCGGGGCCCAAGGGGTGTCCATCCCGACAAGAAGCAAGGCGGGCAGGAGTGTCCAAAAGCCCCCCTGGCTCACCAAGGGTGTCCGGGAATGCCTGCTTGCCAAAAGGGTGGCGTACGCCCGGTGGAAGGGGGGTGTAATCTCCAAAGAGGAGTATACCTCCTCTGCTCGGGCCTGCAGGCGGGCTGTTAGGAAGGCCAAGGCGGAGATAGAGCTCGGATTAGCGTCCAGGATTAAGGATAACAAAAAGTCCTTTTTCAAATATATTGGGAGGATGAAGAAGGCGCCGGGTAATGTGGGGCCCCTGCAGGATATGCGGGGCAATCTGGTGGTTGCGTCAGAGGATAAAGCGGACCTCTTTAACCAATTCTTCACCTCCGTTTTCTTGTGCAGGGACCGGGACTTCCCTGCTGTGATAGAAGCCGGACGCGAGGGGATCGCCTTCAGACCTCAGGTTGGGGAGGACCGGGTTAGAGAGCTTCTGGAGGGGCTGGACGCGTTCAAGTCAGCGGGTCCGGATGCTCTCCACCCCAGGGTGCTGAGGGAGCTGGCTGGGGTTATTGCAGGGCCCCTGGCACGGCTCTACGAGCGATCGTGGTGCTTGGGCCAGGTGCCAGACGATTGGAAGGTAGCTAATGTGGTCCCCATCTTCAAAAAAGGGAAAAGGGAGGACCCGGGCAATTATAGGCCCGTCAGTCTTACCTCAATCCTGGGGAAGCTCTTTGAGAAGATCATCAAGGAGCACATTTGTGATGGGCCGGCATCCGAGATGATGCTCAGGGGCAATCAGCATGGATTTATTAGGGGGAGATCATGTCAGACCAACCTGATTGCCTTTTATGATCAGGTCACAAAGGCCATGGATGCAGGTGTCGCGGTGGATGTAGTCTTTCTGGACTTCAGCAAGGCCTTTGACACCGTCTCTCACCCCATCCTAATTAGTAAACTAGGCGACTGTGGCATAGATGCCTACACGGTCAGATGGATTGCAGATTGGCTGAAGGGTCGCACTCAGAGGGTGGTGGTGGATGGATCATATTCGACTTGGGGGGAGGTGGGTAGTGGAGTCCCTCAGGGCTCGGTCCTGGGCCCTGCGCTGTTCAATGTCTTCATCAGCGATCTTGATGTTGGGGTGGAGAGCAACCTGTTTAAATTCGCTGATGACACCAAAATTTGGGGGGAGGTGAGCACGCTAGCAGGGAGAGAGAGATTGCAGAAGGATCTGGATAGGTTACAGGGGTGGGCAGACAGGAACAGGATGCGTTTCAATACGGACAAGTGCAGGGTGCTGCACTTGGGTAGTAGGAACCAGCAGCACACTTATACGATGGGGAACTCCCTACTTGAGAGCACGGAGGCGGAAAGGGATCTTGGTGTCATTATTGACTCCAAGATGAACATGGGCCGACAATGCGAGGTCATGGTTGGCAGGGCTAACCGGACCTTGTCGTGCATCCACAGGTGCATCTCGAGTAGAGCCAGGGAGGTGATCCTCCCCCTCTATGCGACGCTGGTCAGGCCGCAGCTGGAGTATTGTGTCCAGTTCTGTGCGCCCCATTTCAGGAGGGATGTGGACAACATGGAGAGGGTCCAGAGGAGGGCCACCCGCATGATCCGGGGACAACAGGGCAGACCCTACAGTGAGAGACTGCGGGACTTGAACCTATTCAGCCTCCACAAGAGAAGGCTGAGGGGGGACCTGGTGACCGTCTATAAACTCACTAGGGGGAACCAGAAGGGTTTGGGGGAGACGCTGTTTCCCCTAGCCCCTGCTGGCATAACAAGGAATAATGGGCACAAGTTGATGGAGAGGAGGTACAGATTGGACATCCGAAAAAACTACTTCACAGTCAGGGCGGCTAGGAGCTGGAACCAACTTCCAAGGGAGGTGGTGCTGGCCCCTACCCTGGGGATCTTTAAGAAGAGGCTGGATACTTACCTGGCTGGACTCATTTGAGTCCCGTTTTTGTTTTTAGGGTGAGTGGTTTTGTTTGTGTTTTTGGGTTGTTCTCCCGCCCTGGCGGGGGGTCGGGCTAGAAGATCTATTAGGTCCCTTCCGACCCTGAAACTATGAAACTATGAAACTGCATAACCCAATGCCAACAGGGCAAAAAAACAAATAAACCAAACTCTTTGTAAGGATGATGTAAACCCAGTCACAAAGGCACCCAGAAAGTTAGGAAATTAAAAATGTTGTGTTCATTACATCTTGTAATAGACTTTATTCACAGCTCATGGGTTTTTTGTTTGGTTTTTTAGTTCTATTGACTTCAATGGAGCTATGCCAATTTATACCAGCTGATGATCTGCACATAAGAAGCAGGAAACAAGGCGATCACTGTTCAGTTTGAAATACTGGTAGCTGGAGGTGCACAGTTTGGAACATGATTTATGAAAACAGAAAAATCAATCAAGTGTATGTCTCGTATATCATCTGAGGGAGGAAAACCTCCAGATTTAGAGCATGCAGTAGGCATCTTAAAACTAGCTCTTCACAACATAAATTTGAAAGAAAGTTTTCTACTGTATTCTTCTCTTCAACCCAGGGAATGCCATATGAATAACATTATGAGTAAATAATTCAGGAACTACTAGCACTCAATGGTGAATTGGAAATCTCCCCTGAAAATTATTATTTTGAACTATACGTACTGACCTGAAAACGCTCAGTGGAAAAGCAAAAATTGAATGTGAATACCTGGTCAGTACCTTTAGCAGTAAAACAGGAACTGAAGCAGACACTTTTACAGTACAACGTAGTAGTTTAAAGTACTACGAGTCTGATCCAATGCTCAGCAGAAGCAATGTTTATCTCAAGAGTTTATCTGTTCTTCAAATGGGAAAACTTAAGCAAATAACATCTGGTTTTGTTGGCTCTTTTGTGTCATACATGCAGAAAAATCATGTCCACATAAGGTGGCGAAAAGAAAGCAAAACCTTTTTGCTTTTTTTAGCAAAAGATAGAGGCTGCCTTGTGCCTTGGGTGCAAATTCCAGATTTCCAGAAGCAAACATTTCCTAGCGGGGATGAGCTTTCCCATAAAAATTCTGTCTTCCTAGTAGTGCAAGCAGAGAAGCTAACCAATCTCTTGTCCTTCTTCGGAGGAAACAAGGAGAAAAAAAAAAGGCTTGATCCAGAAGGTTGCTAAAACCCGTGGAGAGGGTAGGCTGATTTTGCTGGGCTTGGGCAGGCCTACTTAGCCATCAAAATAAGTCACCAGGGCGCTCGGCAGCAGACCTGGAAGTCGACCAGAAGCACTTCCAGTCCACTTCCGGGTCTGCCAGGGAGTGTGTTGCCCCCATCGCAGTGTTCACGAGCTGCACCTGGTACATGGAGGTACTTAGAAAAAACTTTTAAAGTTGCGTCTATGGCCAAATCGCTGATTCTCTGAATCAGCATCGAATCTTCAGATTCGGCCAAATCAAATCAGGGACAGCGATCCGAATCAACAAATCGAATCACTGTCTCCGATTCGGGCTGAGTCCAAATCCAAATCAAATACGGCCTGTTTCGCACACCCCTACAAAACAGGCCAGGAGATAGTCATTTATACATGCAGTTTGAGTGGCAATTGGTCCCAGTGAGCCCCAACAGTCCCAGGGGAAAAAGTATTACATCAGTTCTTCACAGGTACCTAGGGTGGGACAATGGGCTTGTGCCTCTGCAGGATCCCAGAATAAAAGGGTTTATCTAAGGAAAGAGATGGTCTCTTTTTAGCCAAAGAAGTGAGCCTCCTTCAACAGGGTAAGACAAATAACAAAGCAAGCACATGAAGGGAAGAAATCACTAAAATCTCTAAAAATATAGCCAAGACATTAATCTACAGCTGCGCTGCAGCCTTTCAAGACAGTCCTTACTGCTGGTTGAGAAAGATGCCTTCTGCCTTGAGAACCCCCGGAAGAGCACTGCGGTCTAATGAAAGTCACATTTGATGTACTATGTACTGTTCAATACCAAGTGGCTGAATTACTGGGTGCAGACCTCATCATACTCTTAAAAAGTAATTTGGAATCAGGGCTTTGATTTAGATTGGCTGCATCCTTTACTTTCAAAGTGCAACTGGTAATAATATAGTCTGCGAGTTTAACATTTGAAACAGGGGTTCCATTTACCTCTTTGTACTTACTTGAGGAAAATGACTGTAATTGAAATCTTTCCGTTGGAAATGAAGCCCTTGGAACATTCAAGAGGTTGCTTGTCCTTAAGGCTTTTTATTTTAGCTGTCAAAACTGTAAACTGCCTTTCTACAAGCAGGAGTCTTACTTTAGGAAGGGAGATAAATGCACATTGCATCCAGGCACTGGGTATTTTAATCTAATTCTCTTGGTAGGAATATGTCACTTCTCTCCCTGCAGCATAACTGGAAACAGGAAACTTCGCCTCAGTTGGAGGCCAGACTCTGCAAGATCAATGAACCTAATAAAAGGAATAGAGATTTTAAAGGCCAAAGCAAAACCCCTTAAATTCCTCCAACATCATGAGCAAGCCTCTTCACGACACAGACAGCAACAAATTAGGTCAGATTACCAAAGTCTATTGCTTCTTTAAATACCTCCCACACCTTCCAGAATTTCATCCTCTCTCAGTTGGCTCCCTTTTTTCACATCAAAATGATTTTCAATTGTCAAAAACATTATTTGCTTCATGCCACTCGATTTTAAATTCCACTGTAAATGCACCCAAGTTGTATACGTCTACAATATAACACCACCACTCATTTAAATGACTTTACAACAAATATATAGGTTGAAAAGTTAAGCGTATGCATTTTGAATTTGACAGAGGGGGGCAATTCTTGGGAGCCCATATAACATGCTACAGATCATGGTATCAAAATAATAATGGACAGATTTACTTGTATTATTTCATGGTATAAAATAAAGGCCCGAAAGGGCCCTCCCACCCCCTTCCCTCACTGGAGGGGCAGGCACCTCCCTCCCAGCTGCCTTGCTCTGCTGCAGCCCAGCACCCAGACAGCTTCCCCCAGCACTGGCAGGCACTTACCCCCACTCACACACCCATTCCCTCCATACAACCCTGCCCCTCCATGCCACACACACACACTGACTCACATGGTGCATCCCTCCCGCCACTCACCCCCTCCACCCACCCAGCCCTGGCCCTCCAACTCCTGATCACCACAGACTTAGCTGCAACCAGCTACCGGGGCTCCTCCGCACACCACCATGCCTGGTTGTATGCTGGCCACATGCGTGCGCACACACACGTGCGTGCACACACACACGCCCACACACACACACACACACGTGCCATGTCCCCTGCCTCCATTTGCCCTCCCTCCAGCCCCAACAGCTCCTTGCAACCACAAACCAGGAAGTGCCAGGAAAAACATTGATGCTGAGCAGAGCAAAATCTCGGGCATTGCTTCATATTTAAAAAAACTGCCCAGATGGAGATCAGAGGACCCAAAAGGAGGAAACGTCCAGGAAAACCCAGACGTATGGTAACCCTAATTTATTGAAAATTGGCATAGAAAGGTAATGAGTAGACATGGGTCCCAAATAACAACCCAGATCTGAGCTTTCTAAAAATTTAACTAAGTTTAATTTGATCCAGAGTTTTGTTTCAGGTCCATCTGGCGCAAACAGCTACAGACAACAGATGCAAGGAGATGGACCATCAAGAAAAGACATTCAAGATTTGGGGTGCAGATAACTGATATTCCAACCCCAACACAGATGCTCCAAGATAGTAAAACAAGGATACAGTCCATACACAAGACAGTATTTTATAAACGTTTACAAGCTACTTGAAAAGTCACTTCCGTAACACTGTAAAACAAATGGAGGGGGGCTCACTCATTGTAACATGCTGTTTTCAGTAGAAAACAGAAAGGAAAAAGGTTGCAGGGGTACCTGAACTCACCAGGGTAGAGGATGGCAACTTCAGTTAAACAAAGAGAGCAATAAAAGTGTCAGTGGAACTTAACACAGAGAGATAAGAGAGAAGCATAATCCAACATCCCAACATAGGACCGACTTCTGTTCTTTACTTGACCACGGTATCGCCGTCGACCACAAGCAAAGCCATACTCTCTCTAGCATGATTTCTTTGTCTTTAAAATGAGGGGAGAAATTAAATTTACAGATCACTCTGAAACGAACATGGTCTTAGACGTCTTCTACATGAGATAACTGTAGTAGCTTAAAGATGTGGTGGGGCAGGGACAAGATCAGGAGCCGCTGCTGGAGGAGCGGGGAGCAGAAGAGCACCCAGCTGCAGCCACACAAGGAATAGCCCTGTCGGAAGCTAGATACACTGGCCGGGGCCAGATGCCGGCTGCCCTGACATGAGTGGGCAGGGCTTGGTTCCATTCAGAAAGCTGCAGGGGCAGCTGTGGGCCAGATCCAGTCACCTGGCAGGCCGTGTTTTGCCCACCCCTGCATTTAAGCCACTTCCTGAGACCTTTCCTACACAGGAAAGTTTAACTTGGATCAGTTTCTAAATGCATGGATGCAATGGGTATACATTTATTTCAGCTTCAAAGGGCTCAAATCTATCCATAGCTCTACACTAGCTTGCTTTCACACCTCAGGTTTTTCCAGTAACACTCTCCCCATGTAGTTAAGGCTTTAACAACTAAAGCTGAACAAAAATAAGTTGGATTTTAACTGAAACAAGAGCAACCACACAAGTTTTCAGTGATTCAGCCACACCTTACTGTTACTGAAGCTGGTTCACCTCTTAGGCTACAAACAGATGTCACCCTTGTCCTGCCATAAAACGTTTTGCGGCAGGACAGAGTGCAAGCATACAGGCATCCTTGCCCCTTGCTAACTCACAAACGCCCCAAAAGGGCTGAATGATAATTCCTACTGACAGTTTGTCAGTGCTTTATCCTGGCAGACCTCCACATGCTTATGTAACCCGCGTGGTACTCCAAAAGGTACCCCCTCTCCAATTGAAGGGATCAGAGCAGGTGCACAAGCGCTGTGGGAGGTGTAGGGACTCTCCTCCCCCTATAGAGCAAAGCCAGAGCACCACTGGGGACTTAACCCTATACCTTTTAAAGGAGGGAACACGACAGGCATAATCAGGGGGTATAGTGGACACCGCAATGCCCCAAGGGGCAGGATTCAGCAAACGCTAGACTCTTACAATCATTGACAAAAGACAGGGTTAACAAAATATAAAACACAAACAGCAGAGCAAACAATACTGGTTGGGGGAAATATAAAAAGGCACAAAATACAAAATGTCAAAAGACAAAGAAATATAGGGCCTGGGTCACCTGGAGGGGGAGAAAGGGGGGAAAACACAATGGCTCCTGTCTACCGCCAGAGGAATTTCTCCTTGTTAGCTCACTCACCCCAAGTCACCAAAGCTGGGACTTGAACTCAGATCTCCCATGTGGGAGGCAAGAGCACTACCCCACAGCCACCATGGCTGGTACGGCTCCAAGCTGCTAGGGGTCTTGACCTTCCTGGAGCCCCCACCTCCTGTCACACTGCCTGGCCTCTGATTGGAGGAGCTGGAAGCCAAGCTGGGAACCCCTCAGGTCGCTGCTCAGATCCTCCTGCTGGCCACAGCCTCTCGGGGATCCTGGAGCCTCTCCTGCCGGCCACGCGCCGTGCTGCTGAGGGTCCCACTGCTGCCTGCAGGTCCCGTTCCCTCAGGCCCTTCTGGGGCAACTGCTCCCGCCCCGCTGGCCCAGCTCTTCGAAGCTCCTTCCTCAAAGTCCCTCGCTGGTCTCCCCCTGAGTCAGCCATGCTGCCACTTTTATCCCCCTCCAGGTGGCCCAAGGGGCCAATCAGGAGGCATTAGGGGTGAATCTCTGGGCCTGATTGGTGAGGAAAGGGAATCCCAAGTCCTCCAATCATCTTTTGCCCTTTCAAAACCCCTGAGCTAGGTCACTGCCAGCTAGCCCGTCACACTTATGCCCCAGGAATTTCCCTGCATAACTCTTCCTAGGGTGCATATTTCATGTTGCCTGGCCTCCACCTTAGAGACCCCCACGTAGAGAGAACATCCCATGTCGTCCCTGCCTGCACTCGCAGACGTGTGCCCCGGGATTTCCCATGGGGTGCATGTTTCCCACTATCTGGCCCTGACCCAGGGCAGACATCTGCAAGATTGCAACCAACCCCCCTCCACCTCGGGTCCTCAGTCCGTGCTTGCAGGCACATGCCCTGGGAATTCTCCTGCAGGGATCATAGGAAAGTAGGGCTGGGAGAGACCTAATGAGGTCATCTAGTCCAATCCTCTGCTTGAGGCAGGAGCATCCCTCACTAAACCATCTCAGCCAAGTGCCTGTCTAATGAGTGTCTGCCTGGGGACTCCAGGAGCACACATTTCACTCTTCCCAGCCTCAACCCCAAGCGTGGGTTTGCAAGAGCAGGACAAACTTCCTTGGGGATTTCTCCAAGCTTGCAGATGCATGCCCTGGGGCAGGACCTTGCACTCAGTGCTGTTGTCCTGCAGGATCTGTCTCCTGAATCCCCAGGAGCAGCAGGAACCTGACCCTATGGGTTAACAGCCCCAGACAACGTCTGTACCTGCCAATTAAGTGGATCAGCTGTGCCAGGACACATCCCACACAGCTGATCCCACTACAAAAACAATGTCTGTTTGCAGCCTCAGATAGATGAGGCCTTAAATTCCCTGAGTGCCTTCTAATGTGAAAGGCAATATGTAACGTAATGGTCTAGTGCTCCTGTACTGGCCATGCAATAAAATAAGGGGACAGGTGTAGAAGAAACAGTGTTCCAACCAGTTTTTAAAAAGGTATTTGTATAACTAATAGGGGAATAAAAATGTGGTAAAGGTTCGAGCAACTGCAATACAGACCAAAATGGATTCCCCAAATTCTATATATACGCACTCAAGTTTCCCAGGTGGCAGCTGTCAAAAAAAAAATCCATCTCTGAAAACTGGAATGACAGGTTATATAACAACCACCAAAAAAGAGGCTTGTGTCCAGTGATGGAAAAGCAGCAACATTATTTGCCTTGTTCAGTCACTCAGGTCTTTTTGACTAAAGGAATTCATTTCATTCTCTTATTCAAAAAGAGAATGAAAAGGCGTTAAATACATCCCAGAATTTCAAGATGGATCAAATCAAGGATGGCTGTGAGCGTTTGGAGGCTACTGACACTGAAAGCAGAATGAGTGGATGCATGCCAGCTTCATTACAATTTTTAATTCCAGGAAGGATGCTCATAAACTAAGTATGCAGAGTCCTACGATATTTACTGCTAAGATAAATTTGTGTTTTTAATATATGGCGAGTCTCTGATGCGATAAGGGGATTGTTAGGCTGGGTGAGATTGCGCATAGATATTTGAACACGGTGGATTTGATACTCAGCTTTTCTTTGTGTACAATGAAGCAATTCATGAAAACAGAAAAGTTAAAACTGCAACAGTTAAAAACAGTATTTGCAGGCACAGATAAATGATAGGACAATTTTCTTAAATGACATCTCCGCTTTCACTGTGTACAGCATAACCCGAGGAGCAGAGACAAGAAAATAAATCAACACAGGACTCCTATCAGGAACAGAAAATGCTAGGCACATTACACAAACCAGATTTTGTCTCTGTTGTTTAAGAAGAGGGATGTGAAGCCTGCCTGGAGACGGCCTGGGCAAAGAGAAAGAAGAGGGAGGATATTTTTTATGTGGATCTCAAAGTTGTTTCGAACTCTCAACTATTTTGCTCATTGAAAGCGATAGTAAGGCTCCACCTGGAAGCACTGAGTGAACCTTAGTCCCATCGGCAATAAGACCAGTCTTCAGCCTGCAGTCGGAAAAACTCACAAGAGAGATTCTGTACAACTATATGTCAGTGCACTGCTGTCTGGCAAGTCCCAATATGATTTCAGATCCTACCAGCTCCCTTCATCAACTGGCTGCTACAGGACCTCTGGAACAGGTGAGAACGGGAGGGAGATTGATGGGAGACAAGAGGTGAAGAAAACCACAATAAAGTAATGATCATTAGGGAATAAATTAAATTGCAAAGCACCAAAATACTGAAGAGTCTTGAAAGGCACTTTCCTCCTGCTTGATCAATAAAGGTCTCTTTTCTCATGAAGAATTATGGACACTTAAATATTTGACTCATCATTTAAGACTTAAAAGACTTCAGTGCAGAAATTGGTCCTCTCTCATCACTAGCTCTGTGGAGGAAGACATCTCCCTTCGTCCCGATCCCCGTACAAGAGGAAATAAGCATATCGTTACCACTGCTGTTGTAAAGACACTGCTTCAGGAATTAGAGCCCAGCTTTGCTGTACTATGCTACACTTCTGGTTCCCTGCTGCAAGTCAGACTTCACGGGAATAACTCTGCATTACGCTGGGTTTCATCAGAGAATTATTAAGCCGTGGGAGAATGCCATGTGAAACTTCACGGCAGCATTCGCTCTCCTGGTGGCCAGAACTGCCTGTCAAGAAAGGGGGTCTGCAGGGATAAGCGTGCAGGTCTCCCCTTGGGAGAGACTGGAGGAGAAAACATATTGACTTACCTTCTCCGCATACTTGAACTTGACATAGAACCAACTTGACTTGATCATTGTCTCACCTCCTGCCCTTGGAAAAAAACAAAAAAACTATTCTGCTGAGGGAAAGCAGCGTGCCAGCTCCGTTTCCTCCTGTCACCGGTTTCCCGAGGACGGCCGGAATTTCAATCAGGTGAGAGGTTGAAGGAGGTAGGGAAGAAAAAAAAAAATGGGGGGGGGGGGGGGGGGGGGGGAAAAAAAAAAAAAGACAGACACTCTCTCGGTGTAGCTCCAAATGTGTCCCCTTCTGCCCTCCCCTAATGCAGAACGCGATCTTGCCTTCTAAAAGAGTGCTCTCCGAATGCCTAGCTCTGCGTTTCTCTGTCGGCTTGGCTGCCTGACAAGAGAATTCCTCAAATGGACTTCAGCTGCATTCATCACAAATGGCACATGTCAGTAAAGCCAGGAGGCTGGCTTCAGACCTGGCAGCCTCTCAGGACCATGACCTCCCCCAGTGGGATGAATAATGAATTCCAGCACTTCCCTCCAGACACAGATTAACACCTGGCTAAACATTATTCTGACAACAAGCTTGCCCATTCGGAGAGCCCTCCGCCACAGGTTTAACCCCTTCCTCTCCCACAAAGCAGGACGGCAGCACTCAGAGGCAGCTCCCTCATTGCGCCTCCCCCACCCAAAAGCAAGATTATGGATCTAAATATAGGCTAGAAACAATAAAGCCTCTTAAGCATAAAGCAAACAGCTCCTTTCCAATTTTGCTGCTGCCGTAATGCTACCATGCAACAAGAGCAAGCAAACCCGAGCCTAATTCTTCTTCCCTCGCTGCCTCAAACAGCCCTCGCCCCCCTGGACAGACACACACACACACACACACACAGACACGTCCTTTAGCTCCGATACAATCTGATCACTAGTTTTCAACAATGTGCACAAATGTTTCCCCTCACCCTCAACAAGAAGCAGATGCTCAAAGAAATCTTGGAAGGAGACTTTGCAGTCTATTCATTTCTTTGCCTGCCAATGCAGGTCTGTTTTCCAAATCCCAACCTTCACTTTAAGGTTAGACTTTGATTTAGTTGCACCTCACCACTAAGTTCCTCCCCTGAGTCTGAAAACTTTCCGTTACATGGCACACCAAGCTCCAAAAGCAGGACAAATAAAATCAGCCTTTGTATTCCCAAAGTATCTGCTTCCTGAGAGTAATAGCTAAGCGTTCATGTAGTATAATGCATTCCAGAAAAGCAAGTGCTGCGGCTCAGGTTGAGAAAAACTTCACAAAAAAAATTCTCTCTCATTCATTCACCTAAGGGCTTCTCTACCAGAGCGATGTAAGTAAAGCAAAACCTCTCCAACTCTGACCCCAATTCAGTCAGGGTCAAAGTTAGAGTGATTTAGCTCACTTCTGTATCAGCACCAGACACAGGCATGGGTGAATCAGGCAGCTCAGAGCCTGAACAGAAAGGGGGCCCCAAAAATAGTAATTTTTTTTCTATTGTCCGATTATTATTTATCATTATCTCTGGCAAAGGGCGGCCTGATGCTAAAAGCCTCCAGAAGTCTAGGTACGGTACTGTACAGTATCATTCATATACCGGTTGTGTTGTAACAGCTGTTGCATACTCCTGAGCAGCAGTCCCTTCTCCTTTTAACGCAGCTAAAATGTACATTTTTCCGAACCCTCGCTGTGGCAAACAGATGCCATAATGACAGTCTTCAGAGTTACGCAGGGGATGCAAACAAAGCGCTCTGTGGCAGGTTTTGTGACTAACTCCCCTGAAGTCATTCTGAAAATCTCAGCCTTTGGACTGGTCGACGGGAAACCTGAAACAAAACATCACAAGGGGGAAGGGGGTTGCGGGGATTCAGACTCTCTGAATAAATCAGTAGTAGATGAAAACACTACATTATTCGGATTAGTTTCTGATTTCTTCACGTAGAAGTGGCAGTACATAAAGCGGTAGGCAGCAACCGTCAGTCCTCATGGTGTACACAGAAGAGGTCTAGTCAGATGAGCCAGTATAGATCACACCAAAACTTTCAGCACGTACACCTAGGCAGGGGTATGGAGGAGTGGACGCTGCCCTAGACTTTCCACCCCTCCTTTAGACAATTGAGACAGTCTGAAAGCCCAAACCAAATCCAGATGTTCAGTGCCTCGATGGTTGCAACTTCTGCCGAAGAGCACCAGATTAAAGCTGTAGCTGACTGCCTAGCACCTCAACAAGGGCGCTTGTCTGTCTGGGTGATGCGTCTTAGCCTTTCTCCAATCAAGGAATACCCACATGGCAGTAGGGGCTGGGTTTTTGTGGTGCCCTAAATTTGCCTTACTCTAGAGGTTGCAACATTATGGTATTTTATAGGAACTAACCTGCCACAAGTAGCCCTACCACGTTGCCACCAAGCCCTCTAGTCAGATGCAGTTTACAGTCATATCCAGAACCAAAAGCAGTAGTAATACAGGAAAAGAGGAAGGGAGGAAATGTAGCTTGGGCAGTGGAGCTGCATATTTTTCCCCACTGCGATGCTCAAACCTCAACCTAGGCCACGGGAGAGTAGATCATAGTCCATGCATTTGGGAGCTTTTGTCTTGTTGCTGAGACTAGCAATAAGGTCACTTATTAGTGTCAACAGAAAGAGGTTCTTTCCTTACATGGACAGATGTACTCAAACACGCGTGTGTTGGTGCGTATATGCACAGAATACAACAGCTTAATTTTAACCGCAGCATTTATCTTCATGACTTCAAGAACACCACTATCATTTATTTCAGCACTTCCTGCGTCAGCATTTTGTCTGCAGTGTATTTGTGTTTCATATTTAATACAGCTATTGTCTAAGCAGGGCATCATATGATAGCTTAGTTTCAGTTAGGCAATTCATCTTTGCTTGTTATGGGGATTGTTGCCACACAAACAATACATTTGTCATGAATTCAGCCCTTAAAGACAGGAAGACGTCCATGTCCAAAACTGTGCTATTTGGTGCCTTCTCTCCAGACATCCATCAACAAGATAAAGTCATTTGCAGCGCAGATCCTAATTTTTTTGTACTTCTTAGAACCAATAAGTGAACTTTTTGAAACGTAACTCTCTTTCAAAATAACATCTTGAAACACATTTCAATAAACGGCTTCCCTAGGATTTATTAGGTAGGCTTTGCCATATCCCAGCATAGTTTATATGTGAAGCAACCTACAAAGGAATGGCGATAGCTCATGGGACGAGATTCCTTTTTAATAAGCCACTGATTTTAAATTCAATATCCACTAATATTCTTAAAAGCATCATGTATAAATATTGATTGGCGACTCCTTATTTATTGCTTCCCTGGATCAGGTTGAGTTTTTTGCCTATGTCCTGGTGACAAAAGGGAAGAGGGAAGAAATAAGAGAATGACTAAAAAACACCCAAAAAAACCCCACTCATCACTGAACCACCTACTATGTAGACAGAGCTGTTGGGTTGCTTCTAGGAACCCTGATTCATCTCAGAAGCTGCAGTATCAACAGAAAAACAAGGGCATTTGAGGCTCCAAAAAGTCAGGCGAAGGGTGACTGCAGGAGCATGCTTCTGCAGTTCTCACGGCCAATTTGTGCCAGTTACAGAGTATACTGCAATAGCCTAAAGTCCTAAAAGGGCACTGCCCTTCAATCAGGTACACTGACTCTGGCTAGAGGAGAAGATAACAAAGACAAATACACGGACTCTGAGCCAACTGAGTGCACACCCAATGCCAAAGAACTACACAGCTGATTTGATCTGGCTGCTTTTCAATTCTGGTGCAGACCCTGTGTTAGCCAAAGAGCTTTTATATCTTCCACATAATAAAACAGGGCATGAGACCATTAATATTTTGGGGCATAAGCTACACATACACACACGCCCAATTGCTACCTCCAGTAGAAGTACTATTCTAAGCCTTGGAAAGGGCAAGGATATTTCAAAAACAATTAGTGCATCCAGAGTTAATGCAAAACTATGCCAGCTCTGTCTTCAGAAAACCTCCTTTAAGCATGTAGCGCGGTGTGGGGGCAGTCAGGAAGCGATGCCAGAATGAGGAGGGCACAAGGAAAAAGAACTAGTTTGTCTCAATTGCAATGTGCTAAACTAACCAGGAATTCAGCAGCCTCCAAAGACTCGCAGTACCGGGGGAGTTTGGGTCACATGAAGACCTTTAGGAAGCCATAACCATGCTAGCTAATATAAAACAATGTGGGATTAGCTGTCTGTTATTAACATGACAACAACCCTATCTTGCACCTTGTAACCCTGCTCTCCCATCATCACCATCTGCTCCATCTTCAGAGCTGTCTGAAAATCTTTTCATAAAAACAGGCTGCTGTCAATTCAGACTTATGTGCATATTTTAAAAAAAAACTCTCTAAGTTGGTGTTTTAAATCCAACCCAGCTTGGCAGCATCTAACAGCCATTATGATTTGACAGCCATTTAGTTGGACATATCAAGATTAGTTGATATCCATGGTCTAATATGTTAATGTCCATATCAGTAGAGCAGAAAACATAGGGGCCAAGTAAATGGAGGCCGAAGGGCCCTGGCACCTGTTGGAAAGAGGACTGTTGGGGCCCAAGACCAAGGAAAATGATGTAATATTTCTTAGGAATAATAACCGAGGCCAGGGATATGGGTTTTCTGTTCACTGCAGAAAAACGCAGATTTTTTCCTTTACCAGAGAAAAATGTGGGGAACAGCGGGTTTCCCCTTGCAGGCTGGCAGAGTTCCAGCCTAAGAGGGGCTGCTTGGGGCTAGGGGAGCAGGAGGAAGGCAGTCATGCAGGGTACTCCACGTGTATGTGTGTGCGAACATGTACGCGGCAGCCAAGCAGCAGCGGAGAGCAGCAACCTCCAGTTAAGTCTATGGGAGTGGAGGGGGAGGGCACAGGGAATGCGACAGGGGGGAGGGGGAAGGGGGCACAAATGATGTGATGGAGAGGGGCAGCGGGCCAAGGTGACGTGGTGGGGGAGTGTCCCCAAGACTTCTGTGCCCACAGCGGGGTGCGGGGATGCAGCTGGGCTGGACCAGCTCTGGTAAGGAGCCACCTTGGGGGCCCAGTGGGAGGGAAGTGGCATGGGAGAGAGCACTGTGCTGCCATGGCCACCAAGGTGAAGTGCAGCAGCAGTGGAGGCATGGAGTTGTGCCCCCCTGCTGCCGGGTGAGCAGGGGGCACCTCACCTTGGTGGCCATGGCAGCGTGGGTCCACACCGGATCCCACCCCCTAGGTTGCTGAGGTGGCTCCTGCCTGGAGCTGGTCTGGCCCAGCTGCAGCCCTGTGCCCCACTGTGGGTGCAGAAATCCTGGGGGACACATGCACCCCCATTTCCCTGTCACATCACCTGTACTCCCCTTGTTGCCCCATGTCACCTGTGCCCCCCCCCCCCCCCCCTTTCCCAGATAGTATCCCTTTCTTTATTCTATCCCCCACACTTTCCCAGATAGTATCCCTTTCTGTATTCTAGATTTTCTTTCACTCAGGAAGCAACACTTACTAATTTGTTAGCCACTTCCTAAGAAACCATCGCTCCTCTAGTCTGGTAGATGTACAATATGCAAGTAAAATGGTACTTGAATCTGTCTGGTGGTATTGACTTGCTACTCTGGAACAAATTGTGGACCTCAGCAGAAGTGCTTGAAATTAGGAGCAGATTAAATTATTTGGTTTGCCTCTATCTTTAAGAAACAAAAGATTTTAAAAGCTGTGCTGTGATGCCAACCCTAAAACTGTTTCCTCTTAAGTATTAAATAAAAGGAGCGGTAATTTAAAGGAGCTGCATGTTTTATGAAAATTGCAGCGTTTACCCCTGAAAATAAAGATATGAAAGATGTAGGCATTAATTCAGTAAGGTACTAAACCCCATGTTTAAATCCACCCCCACTTCAGTTTAGCTTTAAATATGTACTTAAGAGTCTTTAGAGGCTATGCAATAGACTCTCAGGTAGTATCAATTATCATTGCTCCATTGACTTAAGTGGAATAATGACAATTAGCAGCACCTAAGGAGCTGCCCCAATGAAACCTAAGCTCATGCATAAAGTTATATGAGTGCCTAAGTGTTTTGCTGAACAGAGGCCGGGAGCCAGTAATCTCTTCTGGGTGGCCAGTATTGCCCTCATAATCCTGCCTGACATTGTTCTTCATTGGGCTTTTCTTTCTACAGAATGATTTTTAAACTATACAATTATATCGCGCACTCAGGCTGCACATGTACATTGTAGAGCTAGTCACATTGTGAATTTTTGTGCTAATTTGACACTTTTTTTGGCCCAAATGTTCAAAACCGGACCATTACCACAAGACCTGGGCCTGAATTCTGAGAGGTTCTTCGCACCCCCTAGCCCCTACAGGTCTCAACAGTGACATCTGCTTATACCAGGCATCAGCCCCCTACCCCATGTTTGCTTCTACCTCTGTAAAATGGCTAGAACATAGCTCACAGAGCTTTGTGAGAAGTTAATATCATTTGTAGTGCTTCAAACATGCAAGTTGCTTGTAATACCACTCCTTCAAGGACATAATGTGGTCTGATGGTTAGAACAGTGGTTCTCAACTGGGGTCCTATAGCACCCCAGGGTAGAGCTGCCTTGACACCAGAACCGCCCCTGCCACGGGCACTGCACACCTCAGTTTCCAGATGGCACATGAAAGCAGAATTAGCAAGAGCTTCGGCAGACAAGCCTTTCTTCTGCAACTCTCTCTCAGTTTGGCTCCAAGGCGCCTTCTGAAAACCAAGACTCATGGCAGTTTGACCCCATGCTGGCAGAGGCAGCAGTAATTGGACACACCACCCCCTTGGCCCTGCGCTCCTCTCCCCACAAAAGTCCAGGCCTCAAGTGTCCTTTTGCCCACCCCTAACCCCTCCCACCTCCTTGGCACTGTCAATGTGTTGCATGTGCAGCTCACTATGCTCATTCCTGCAGGCTGGTCATCCGCAGATGCTGCCCATTAGGGCTGCAGAGCTAGAGCTCAGACCAGATTGCCATGGGGTAACTAAAAAAATAAGTTGGTCCATTGGTTCCCAATTCTTACAACCATATGTGGGAAGTCCCCTACTGCAGCGGAAGCAAATGTGCACTAAGCCAGGCAGAGCTGGGGAGCACTCCCCACCAGCGACATAAAGGGGTGAATATATTATAATTACATAATCAATCAACAGCATATTTGTGAATAATATAATGTCTGTAATACTCACCATGTATTTACACTAGTTTTCTAAGTGGGGTGTTGCTAAATGCTGAGAACTTTTGAGTCTCAAAAGGATGAAAACTACTAGACTAGAACATGCGAGTATTAGGAGACCCGATTTAAATAACAGTCTACTGCCAGCTTGCAGTGTGAAGTTGGGCCATTCACTTTATCTCTGCATGCCTCAATATTCTCATTTGTAAGATCCGCTTTGAAAAGCAGTTTGAGATCGCTGGGTAAAAATAAAATGACCTTTTGGAGAGAAGTATTACCATGTATTACAAAGATACAGAGATAATAAGAAGGGCTGACAATGTTTGACAGACCTCCTCTACAGTAACCCCTGTGAAGCAAGACACAAGGATAAAGATCTTCATACACTCAATTGGTCTTTACTACATTTCTGGACTATTAAAAGCTATTATTACAACCCAGCCTCTAGGTGAAGACCTCATACATGAGGTGCAGTTTGCTCTCCCTTGGTCATGAAGTTAGTATATTCCAGATCTTCCCCCTTCCTCCAGCATCATGAGGAAGGACCTGGAAGTAGCTTAATAGCATTTGGCTGCTAACGGGTCTAACGGACCATGGTAAAGATAGCCGAAATGAAAGAACCAGTGTTCTCCCTTGACACTGCATGCAACAGGGAGTGGGAGAAATTAGGACACTAGTGTCTTGGTAGCACATCTGTACTACATGGAGACATTCATAAAAAGCATGAATGCCATTTTAATCTAGATGTAATACTACTTTGGACTTACAGAGAAACAAAAAAAACAAACAAAAACCAGAACTAAAGATGTTGCATTTCATGCATGCAAGTGTACTGGTGTATTCACATCCACTGAGAGTGGGGAAATACAGTGTATCGCTGATTGTCTTTTATTCCCCCCCACCCACCAAAACCAGTCCTGCCAGTTTTAAGTCACGTTGCCTTTTGAATTCAAAGCCATTCTAATCATTGTGAAGTTTCCTTTTAAAAATGAGGTTTTGTTCTTTAATATTCATCGACTTCTAGCTTGTTTCCCT
>NW_005842219.1:129265-151129 GCF_000455745.1 Alligator sinensis
CCCTACACACAACATTATTTACTCTACAGTGGCTTGGTGCATCAATTATGGTAATCGTTTGTGAATAGCATTTGCATTATGGGAAAATGAGCCTGGATACTTAGCACTAGCCAAACCATCCCTCTGGAAAATTGTCACAAACATACGTATCATATGTCTCCACTTAAATAGATCAGTAATTACACCAGTTTATTAAAAAGAGTCAGCATTTTAAAGTAATTTCTCTGAGAACAGACTAAGCTAGCCGAACGTAACCTTTTCCCTTTGTTCATACAGTCACAAGCAACGATATAACATGCAAACTTGATTTTATACCTAGATTAAGGGGATAATGCATTTCCTACCTCTGCAAATTTCAATTCAGCAAGGATGATTTAGCAATAATGATACTCAATTAATATCCTATATTTAACCCTTGAGATCCACATTCTGCATGGGTCTGCAGTTTATTATTATGATCATCATCAGATTTGCATTTCCTCAGCACTTAGCAGGCCTGATCATTGTGCTTTCACTGCACAGGTGTAGTAAAAAGGCAATCATTGTTTTATCCAGGGTAACACCTCTGCAAGCAAAATTATTCTGAAACTACACTGGTATATCACAGCATTAAAAGGATCTCTCCGTCTGTCTCTTGTGATTGTAAACATCTACCTAATAGCGTCTCACATTTAACAGTTTTGAGCAACTGAAGAGTCGAGTCTTCAAGGACTTGAAGATGGCAGCATGAAATGCTTCTTGTTCAAAGTGCGTGCAGGAGGAACTACTTTTGGCTATGGTTGCAGCATTTATTATATCCGGACTGGGACAATCTGCAAATAAAGTCTAAATGGTAAACAGATTGTTTTGGAGCTTCCACAAGAGATTTATCCTCCCCCCGCCCCACCCCCAGGAGCTGATCAATACCCAAATCCCTCTCAAACCTTTTGTATTTCCACACTAGTGCCCTCACAATCATCCTCCTGCCAATCTCACTAGAGAAAAAGCGATGCACAAGATATGTCTTCTACATAGAAACAAAGAATGCCACAGTTGTACAGAAACGTTAATAAAGGCTCTGACTTTCTAGGTTTCTAAACTGGAACTTGGACAAATAAAAGCTACCTGTTAAGTCTAATATCAATAAATATCTAATGTTAAATTCATGTCATACAGGGACTACCAATTCTACTAACTTCCAAATACCAAGACTTTGAAACTGGTAACAAACCAGCATCGCTGGGTTAATGCAAATGGCTCCATGTCTATCCAACTGTGTAACTCAAGGACTCTGCACAGTATGCCGGACTTAGCCTGTAATGGTAATGGTATGATGAAGGTACTGGTCCAACTGTAGCCTAGGCCAGTAATAGCATGAAACAGCTCTCATACAATAACACTTTGGTGGCATGCGAGTTAGGGCTCTCAGCCTAGTTCCAAGATACACTTAACACGGCAAAAAATCATCCTAGCGAGCCATCTCAGCAACGAAGCCAAAGATTAAGTAGTCTAGTGAGGTTCAATTGCCAACTTTCCTTTTGGCCCGATGAAAAAAAATGTTGGAAAAAAAAAATGTTTGACATACCTGTGGCTTGCAACACTTTCCATTGAAATGCTATGGCTATCCCCCAGGTATTTTTAAAGCGGTGCTTCTAAAATGTGGCCTTCAGACCCAATCAAGTTAAAAACAGCATGATGTCTCATCTGTTCAGTTAGGAAGAAAGAAGCACTGCCAAATGATCTGCCAAATGAGTTCAGACCAAAGCAGTGTTGCACACGTCTGGTAAAGGGATGCATTGTTTCGTGAGATCGGTCTCTCTATTGCGGCCTCCTTGTTATTCTAGATACAGCACGAGGTATCAGGGCTGTGGCATGTTGTAGCAGTTGTACATCAGGGCCGTGGCATGTTAGCAAATCAATAAGCGAATTGGTGGTGCCCATGCTGCTATTCTAAGGCAAAGAGTGAATTTTAGTCACCAAGCTCTGGTGGAAAAGAGCTGGACATACTTGTCAAACAGAACCTCAGCAAAATCTTTGCAAAAGCAGACAGACCGAATTGTGACCCTCAGTTTCTTCGGAGACCTCCAACTGGGCTCACTTACTGAACTCTGACTGTCATTTCACACTTCAAAGTGGAGAAACCTGTCCCTATAGGTACAGAGAGAGGTTTCAGAAGGAAGGAGTCAAGAAAAGCGAGCACCCGGTAATTAACCTGGCGTAATTTCTCAGTTGAAGTCTGGTCATCTTGGATGCTGAAAACACCACCTCTGACAATCAAGTCAAACGGGTCTATTCATACCAGGCTCGTATCTGTATATTTTTAAAAAGCCCTTTTTGAGAACTACTTTGTGGACTTATCAGTGAAAGGTGAGGCACAGAGACAGGGTAATGGCTAGTTATCCTTGTGGCATACCACAGGCTTGCATCCAAACTGGTACTGAATTGACAAGATGCAATTACAGTAATGTAAAAAAAAATACTCTGTTCTGATCTTCTCTGTTTCTTTCACATTGTTACATTACACTCGCTGCCACAGTATTCGACCAAACCTTCCAAATTTGTCATTGGTTTGGGCAATACAGAACTACACTACATAGTATAAGACAGGGAGAACTTCAAACAGTTAGCAAGTAAGGCTAAGCTGGGATACTGCTTAGGGAGTTTTTGTTTTATCTCTAATTTTAATATGCCGTCTGCTTTTGTAAGTTATTTTTCCTCTTGCTGCAAGCTGCCCTGAGCCTCTGTTGGGAAGGGCAGCGTATAAACCCAATGGATAAAATACATAGAAAAGGTTTGCTTGTTTTTAAACTGTTAAGAGAACAGGTTGGCAGCTCTTGACAGAACTAGATCAAAGCATCTGTACGGAGGGAGGCAAAGGTCAGACCGCAGCTGCTGTGAGCTGGCATTAGTACCATGTGCCGCGGTAGGAAGCCCCCATCTCTGTCGGAAAAGTGATGGCTAGTACTTCAGCTACGTGGCTCTGACAGACTCCTTGCCACAGGTTCATCTTCCTTGCGTTAGGAGAGAGTGGGGAAAAAGAGAGAGAGAGAGGAGGAAAAAGAAAGAGGGGAGAAACTATAGAAGAGCACAGAATCCCCTCCTACACTTTAATTATAGATGCAGACAGCCTAAGCAATCTGTAAGCCATATACATAATGTATTTACTTGAAAAGCCAGGCAAATCCACATGGTATTACAGAACAAACTACAAGCTGATCTGGGAGCACTGTCTTAAGAACCGGGTAAGCTGTCTCCATATACTCCAAAATCTGTTTGACAAATGGAAAGATTAGGTTAATGTTAATAATCCTAACATGCTCAGCCATATTCCTTTTCTCCTACCTCGGTAGTAAAGGTACCAAGAACCTTGTTCTGCGCTCACAACGTCCATCCTGTGCCACAGAATGCCTTATTTCAGTTGAGGAATGGAAAAGCTGGCTTACCTCCCTCAAGAGCACGAGTTTTTATTATACACATGGTCGGTAATGTTTGAGGATCAGAACGTAGCAGATGTTTCATATTGCAAAAATACCTGTCAAGAGTCCTTCCTTGAAACGGCTACTTTGGGTATGGGGCTGGAAGGAAGGGGAAGCAAAGGGTGACGAATAATCTTATCTTTCACCTGAGTCTGTCTGCGGGGTTCTCTCTAATGGCACCGACTGAAACCACCCGGGCAAGAAGTAAACTGATGCTAAATAACACTCCCTCTGCCCCCCGCCACAAGTTAACCAATAGCAAAAGTAGCAGAAGACAGCATGATTAACTAAAAACTGTAGCTCACCCAATCCAGTCATTGCGCATGTGTGCTTTGGTTTCAGCGTTTATATCTTGCTCATTAAGAAAACACGGGTAGCCAAATCTTTCCACTGGTAGAGTCTAGGGCACTAAATAATTGAGTTGCTCTGAGGGTTAGTGGAACAAGGAGGAAAGAAGTAGTGGAATGATACTTTTACCAGGCAGCATCCCAGACATGAAATTCTGATTACTAATGCACACACTGAGCGCTCATTCCTGTGCCCACAGACTATGCTGCAGGCCAGCTGCCCTCTGAGAGGGTGGTTGAACAGAAGGCTGGGCCGCTGCAACGCCCAGATGTTTGTGAGACCTCTGCTGCAGGGCAGAGCCTGTTTGCAATTTTCTACTCAGCCACCAGTATGAAAACACAAACCTTCAGACAAGCGGATCCTTCACTTCCTCCAAGCTGCCTTTAGTGGTTTCTTTAATCTTTTAAGCTCCTGGGTCTAATCCAGCAGCTGCCATCAAAAGTACTTATACAACTCAGGGGAGGGGGAGGAGGTGGGAACATAGCAAATCAGGAAACATATTCTGTGCATCCTCCTTGTCTCTGTATACATGGCATACATCTGTGCACTGCATAGCTTTATGTACACACTATCCACTGTACAGGCATATCATCTATCTAGCCATCCATGTGTAAAGATACACTGGACAAATAAGTGCATCTATTTATATACAGATGTATACACACAGGATGCTACAAATGAGATTGGCATTACCCTAAACCACACACACGGTATAATGTTTATGCATACACTACCGCACAGATACACCATTTCATATTATATAGTCACGTGCCCTATAGATAGACAGAGAGACAGTTTAGGATATAGATATCTATATATAGATATTTATAGAGATATATACATATCTATATACATCCTGAACTATCTCTCTGTCTATCTATAGGGCACGTGACTATATAATATGAAATGGTGTATCTGTGCGGTAGTGTATGCATAAACATTATACCGTGTGTGTGTGGTTTCGGGTAATGCCAATCTCATTTGTAGCATCCTGTGTGTATACATCTGTATATATAGATATCTTTAGAGATGTATCTAGATATATCTCTATAGACATCTATATCCTAAACTGTCTGTCTGTTTGTCTGGATGGATAGATAGATAGCTCTCTCTCATATGGCACGTCTGTACAATAGTATATGCATAAACATTACACCAATACGCTAAAGAGCTTCACTGTTGCCAACCCTTGTAATTGTAGCTTTCAGTTTGGTGGGTTTTTGAAAGCCCCGTTCCTGGAGTCAATAGATTAACCCGAAAATCTCAACTTCCAGGCCAACAACAACATTAACATCAATGACACACACATTTCTAACCTCCCCGGTTGCAGAGAAAAAGCTTGACAAGTGATCCAAGTACACAATAAAACCTCAAAAAACCTGAAAAGCAAATAAAGGAACCCAATGTTCAATTTTCGTTTTTCTTGAGGTCTGACATGATTTTTGAACATCCGGGGCTGACGATACTGGAGACGTTATGTAAAATGCGCTAGGCCACATGTACACAGAAACAAACCACAGCTGAGTGGGAGGTGAGGATCTGCACTGGCCAGAAACAGCGATACGTTCTTCGAGGAGCAGCAGTGTCTGCGCCCCTCCGGCCTCCTAGGACTGCACTGTACGTTGCACCTCGGCATTTGCTCTGGGGTGGGGCTGCTGGAATGCTGTCCCACTTTTTATGCCTTAGCAGCACAATCAATGATAACTGCATACGATCACTAAGAATAATGCCTCTTCAGAGGAAGTCAGTATACAGAGAGATCAAATTAGAGCGGACTGAAAGAATCCCTTCTAAAAGGATATTTCCTGTGTACCAATCTAACAAATACTCATAAGCAATGAAAACTTTTCTAATTAAGTTCGGAAGACAGAAAAAGAATTAAATAATCCAAAAATGAAATCACAAGTTTCTCTGCTAAAGAAATGCTTTTCCATCTACACACTATCCCGATGGCTTTTAGTCCCTCTTGATTAAATAGTAGAGCTTCCTTAATGGTCTTATACTACATGAAAAGATGTGCTAACAGTTCACTTTCGGCGTAGGTCCCACTGCAGCCATATAAATCCTGGTAATGCTGGATTTGTTTCTCCAAGGAGGAGGTACCTGGGGCCTTTTAAAATGGTTTCAGGAAAAAAATCTCCCTTATGGCCTTACCTAGAAAGACAGGTATCCAATTGTGGACCAACACAGCACTAACTTCCTGAGTCTTCAGGCATTTCCAATAACTCTGCAGTTGTGCGCAGAATTTCTCATGTAACCAAAAAGTAAAATTAACAAGAATAAGGTCAGCTTCACTTCCCTATTCCAAATCCTGTAGACAGACCTGAAATGCGACTGATTTGAAAATAAGCATCACTGATCACAAGGTACGTTTTTGGCATGTACAAAATACCATCCCATGAAATGAAATTAAATCTCTATCAGATAAGAGAATATCTTCCAACAAAACGAAAAGTGCGCATGCGAGAAAGGTGATCCGTAAAACAGAAAAACACGTCAAAGAAACCTCGTTTGTTTGTTTTAACAATATGGCTACCTTTTCAATCACAAAGGATTGAATTATAAATGACCTAAATACATCACAGTCAATCTTCCTGCCAATGCAAGATACTCTTTTCAGGTACAGAGCATGTCAGAAACTGAACTGACAACAGGTTCTTACCTTAGAGTGAAACACAATGCAAGCCAAACAGTAATCGTTATTCACTTTCTTTACCAAAAATTAAAACTAATACGCAGGATAATCTGCATTGGTCAAAAGGGGAGTCTCTTTCAGTTCCTGACAAGCTAGCGAGGAAAATATAGACGGGATAAAAGTCAAATGTTTGAGCTGCAGACAACAAAGTCAGACATTCCTTAAGGTACGTGTGTCATCATGTAGACAATCGGCAAGTTAAACAACATGCCTGTCACCCTTTTGCCACTATGAAATGCCATTTTGGTTCAGGATTGTAATTTTAAATGTTACATTTCACTCCGGGGGTTCTTTGCAGTTGTCATCAAGTGACATGTGGTAACTGGATGCATACATATTCCAGACACTCAGATTCAGTGTGTCACATAATGCTGAGAAGATATGACGCATTCTGGAAGGGCAGTGCGTGCAGAGGCATCACCAGAGGAAGCCAATGACACTGAGCTAAGGGTTATGAATTTGTTTTCCTTGGCAGCTGTCTCAGTGAAATTGAGACCCATATCAGAAATTAAAACTACACCGACAACAATGGATTATTTGTAGGTCTAGAGAATACTTTATTCATCTCCGCATCTGACTTTGTACTTGCCAGGTACAAAGAATAAGTAAATACAGATTACCATATCAATGGGGTATCACTGCTTCATCACGATTCAATGTGTATTTCTAGCATCTATTAGTCTTCAGTACTACTGGGTTCCTTTCTTACATGGAAAGCACAGCAGCCTTTTTCAAATGATAGCCATTTTCTGCGCTTCTGTTCATTTCTAAATGACTGAATGCTCAGGAGAAAAATGGATGACACCAAACTTAGATCAGTAGGTCAAACCCACCAGAAGCCATGGGGAGCTAAAGTGGTTACCATTCTATGATGCTTCAGTGATCTGTTTGTCTTAGCACAGTTTCCAGCTGACAAGCTCAGTACCACTACCATCCATGGCAAACTGAGCAGCAACTTGAGCTATCTGTCCTCCAAGAGTAGTATTTCCTTCTGATATAATACTGGCATCAAAGCAGAGAATCTAGGTAGATATCATCATGCCCATTTTAACAAGAGGTAAAAGTGACTGTGGAAGGCCACTGCCTGGCTTACTTTTGCCCCGCAGTCCAGGTGGCTGAGCTGTGACCAGCACTGTGATGTGCAGCGCTAGCTGAAGCTGAACCCCCCTGTGCCCGGCACCAGCACCCCGAGTGCCCCGTGTGCTGCTACTGCTCCTGCTGCCATCACCTGCTGGGGCTGTGCACCATGGAGGTAGCATGGGGGGAGTCCCCACACCCCACCACCCTCCCTCACACCCACACACTGCCCACCCGAGCTTCATATTGCTACCACACCCCTGGCCAAGGGCTCTTCCCTGCCACTAGCCCAGCCCCATGCTCCATACTCCTGCCCAGCTGCAGCTTGGCCCCCACCGATGCCCCCACCACTTCCCTACCCTTCCCTAGGGAGGTGCAATAGGGTATGTTTGGGGGGGTGTACACATGGGCGCCTTGCTCCCAGCCTCACAGGCAGAAGGGCTGTGTGCTACAATTTGCTGGTGGGTGCTGCGGGCTGGATGAACATGCCTGGCAGGCCGAATCCAGCCCATGGGCCGTATTTTGCCCACCCCTGTACTACGCTGACTGTATCACTGTCATTACAACAAAGAGAACATTTAACTTCCAGTTGCAGGCTTTGATTTTATCCCTCCTCTCTCTGATGAGTTTTTATAACAAACTTCAGTTGTTCCAGTTAGTGGACTGCCACACTTCATCATCTGGTTTTCCATAATGTAGCAAGTTTACACACAGAAAGATGAAACTTAGGTGTAGGCTAACGTGTAGCAGAAAGCCCCTTTTCCTCTTGCCTGCAGTTGCTCTCCCCTCCTTGGATATGTTTTTCCTCTTCTACCTTTTCTTCCTTCCTCTTTCTTTCACTTTAACATAAGGAATTGTGTTTTGAAATTTGTATGTGTGCATTTTGAATCTCCCCTTGTATTTTGGTATTTTTATCTATTTGTGTGCCATGGCATTACTTTTGTAGCTTATATTTTATACTCCTCACCTTTCAACTTTCAACTAAATGTGTTTAGTTTCATTAGTAAGTTATACATTGTAACAATGTTAACAAGGGCAGGAATCAAACTGCCCTTCCCTGTATCAGGCTGGCTCCTGAAAGAGCGAGTGAATCAGTGACTGAATGCGTAACACGGTAGCAGGCAGCAATTAACACCTAAGGAAACTGCAGATCAACCAAGGGAAGAACTCAATAGAAGACAATGTAACAACCGCGAAATCTCTAAACGTCACTGATCAAGGGCTAGAAGCCCTGGCCTGAGTTAATCAATGCTGGGGACCAACTTTTGGGCTGAATATCTCCATATCGACCACTCTCAGAGCCCTATTCAAAATTCATCAATGGACTCCCAAACCTGCACGTACGTGCGGACGACCCCTGGGGCTGACAGATGCCATCCAGTAGCCACCGAGGGGGGAAATCCCACGAGGGTCAACGACCCCTGGATTGGGCAACCCTGAAAACTGGGGAGTCACCAAACTTTGCCAAGGACAGATAAAAAGCAGTGAAAAGTGACCCTCAGTGGCGCCCTCTTGATCTCCAACTCGACCAGCACCCGACCTGTCCAGCCAGAAGGACCAGCCGGCGACCCCCATCTGGAGGATAACACCATGCTGAAAGAAGCCTCAACGGCAGACTCCAGCACCCATGGGATAGGTATACCTGACTCTTGTAGCTTGCTACAGTGTGTGTGTGTGGGTGGGGGGTGGGGTGGAAGGACCAGCCCCAAGGTTTATGATTTAACTCATTACAGTGTTTCAATCCACCTAATATACCAGAATTTGAAGGATCCCGAGTTGGACATTTATAGCCAACAAACGTGTTGCAACATCGCTGGTGACATGTTAGTTATCTTTAGTCACTGGGCTTTGAAATGCAAGCAGGGGAACAGCTCCTAACGAATGACCCTTGTTTCCTCCTGAAAGTTTTAATTCCTTGGTTTCAAAACTCTTGCAAAGCACATGAGAAAGGTGACTCAAAGCAGCAGGGGGAAAGCTGTCCCTACAACAGCCAGTGCTAATAAATGAGCCATTCAACAGTACTGCAAATCTCTAGTCACAATTTTCAGGGAAAAGATTAAGGGAAAGTGGATCCTTTTCTTCCTCAGAAAGATAAATTACCATGCATGTAGCTTGGGTTGCATGATGTGCATATTAATAATACAAATGCAGAAAGTAAATTGACATTCAATAATCAGGCTCCTTTCGGAGTGCTTCACAGACTCTGTTATGGGCACATCTATAAACTTGTGCCACAGCATGCATGATTTTAAATTAATCAGGATGTGAAATGAATCCTGCTAAATGCCTAATGTGAAGTATGAAATGAATCTTTCCTGAATAGCAAATAAGTTATAGCTCCCTTAGTATGAAAAGTGATGGGAGGGTCTGCTGTTGCCTTTTTTTTTTTGGTGGGGCTCTTTGGCATTTTTACCTCCAATACTGAATCAGGCTCCGTGACCTTAATAAGGAAAGAAATAATGCAAATTATAGCACCAAAACCTTGAAATGTAACTGAAACAGACCCCCAATGGTTTGGGTTGGGTTGGGTTGGGTTGAAGAGCTTCTGAGTAAGGCAAGTTCTATTTCTGTATGTGTTATTCTGCTATGTCCTTCTTGATTCTGGTCTTGGTAGAGGCTGTTCTGACAGCAAGGAAAACGTGGTCAATGCAAGACTGGGAGTCAGGAGACTTGGCTTCTTTTCCTGGCTCTATCACTATACCTTAATTTCCCCAAGTGTAAAACCCTGCTATCCCCCAAGACACCTGCAAGATTCAGAAAGGTGTTGCTCAGCTTAGTTCATTAAAAGCTTTAGAAGCAAGGCATTACATCTACCAGCAGCAAGTAATTGTTAACCTTCCAAAAGCCTCTTCTCACAAGCTACCCAGGTCAAAGTTACAGGTTAGAGAGACCTCATTACCTAAACAAACATTAAAATGTGCATGTCTTCCACCAAAGCAAACCTAAAACTTTTCATATTCACCTAAGCCCTAGTCAAGCCTGCTTAAATGACATCTACCAATAAGTAGTAAACCATGAATTAAAAGCTACCATATTAAAAAAAAAGAGCAAAAACAAAAATAAAAACAAAAAAAGAAGTATAAGATTAAATGGATACGTTGAAAATCAAACCTTGCTCAAAGCAGTGCTGCAAAACAGAACAGAATTGTGACCAGCTGGAGTTGGTGGCATCATGAGGAGTTAGGGACAGGGGACATTAGATGCAATGAGTGTTGCTACAGCTTTTCTAGGCAACAGCTGGTGGATATGCCAAAAAACACACGCAGTCTAGATAGGTTGCAGTCCTGACACATCACCCTCCAACTAGTTTCGAAGAGGATATAGGGTCCTCTATAGGGATGCACAATTTGCCTCATTATACTTTCCCATGAAAAAATAACAATACTTTCCCAAGTGATTCACATATCTGCCTTGGGATCCCTGTGAATGAAGTCAGGGAACATTAACAACTCTGTGCGACTGAAGTGAATACTTGAAGCAGTTGCAAAGACCAATAGTTTGCTTGCTTTATCATGTAATTGTGAGTAATCGACCCACCTGTAAAAAAAAAAAGTCAAGTGTAATGTATTTAGAGCTCAATTAATTAAATTTAGTGTTTCCAGGACCTGTAAGGATATATGTCCAGGCAAAGACAGCCCTTATAGTACACACCACCCAGGCTGTGTCAAAAAAATCTGCATGAATACCAAAGCTACTGTAGGACCCCAAAGACCTAAAAGGTGAGCAAATGGAGGGGACACGCCTAAGACAAACAGTGCAGAGACTATTCTGTTATGTCAAGCCCATTTTTAATACTAAGGTCTCTGAGACACTGCACTTGTGTTTCAACTGTAGTCACCCACGTGTCCTCATGTCTCAGTGCGCACTTGTGGGCAATTAAAGAGGGGGATCTCCTTCAGACCTCAGGTTGGGGAGGACCGGGTTAGAGAGCTTCTGGAGGGGCTGGACGCGTTCAAGTCAGCGGGTCCGGATGCTCTCCACCCCAGGGTGCTGAGGGAGCTAGCTGGGGTTATTGCAGGGCCCCTGGCACGGCTCTACGAGCGATCGTGGTGCTTGGGCCAGGTGCCAGACGATTGGAAGGTAGCTAATGTGGTCCCCATCTTCAAGAAAGGGAAAAGGGAGGACCCGGGCAACTATAGGCCCGTCAGTCTTACCTCAATCCTGGGGAAACTCTTTGAGAAGATCATCAAGGAGCACATTTGTGATGGGCCGGCATCAGAAATGATGCTCAGGGGCAATCAGCATGGATTTATTAGGGGGAGATCATGTCAGACCAACCTGATTGCCTTTTATGATCAGGTCACAAAGGCCATGGACGCAGGTGTCGCGGTGGATGTAGTCTTTCTGGACTTCAGCAAGGCCTTTGACACCGTCTCTCACCCCATCCTAATTAATAAACTAGGTGACTGTGGCATAGATGCCTACACAGTCAGATGGATTGCAGATTGGCTGAAGGGTCGCACTCAGAGGGTGGTGGTGGATGGATCATACTTGACTTGGGGGGAGGTGGGTAGTGGAGTCCCCCAGGGCTCGGTCCTGGGGCCTGCGCTGTTCAATTTCTTTATCAGCGATCTTGATGTTGGGGTGGAAAGCAACCTGTTTAAATTCGCTGATGACACCAAAATTTGGGGGGAGGTGAGCACGCTAGCAGGGAGAGAGAGATTGCAGAAGGATCTGGATAGGTTACAGGGGTGGGCAAACAGGAACAGGATGTGTTTCAATACGGACAAGTGCAGGGTGCTGCACTTGGGTAGTAGGAACCAGCAGCACACTTATACGATGGGGAACTCCCTACTTGAGAGCACGGAGGCGGAAAGGGATCTTGGTGTCATTATTGACTCCAAGATGAACATGGGCCGACAATGCGAGGTCATGGTTGGCAGGGCTAACCGGACCTTGTCGTGCATCCACAGGTGCATCTCGAGTAGAGCCAGGGAGGTGATCCTCCCCCTCTATGCGACGCTGGTCAGGCCGCAGCTGGAGTATTGTGTCCAGTTCTGTGCGCCCCATTTCAGGAGGGATGTGGACAACATGGAGAGGGTCCAGAGGAGGGCCACCCGCATGATCCGGGGACAACAGGGCAGACCCTACAGTGAGAGACTGCGGGACCTGAACCTATTCAGCCTCCACAAGAGAAGGCTGAGGGGGGACCTGGTGACCGTCTATAAACTCACTAGGGGGAACCAGAAGGGTTTGGGGGAGACGCTGTTTCCCCTAGCCCCCGCTGGCATAACAAGGAGTAATGGGCACAAGTTGATGGAGAGGAGGTACAGATTGGACATCCGAAAAAACTACTTCACAGTTAGGGCGGCTAGGAGCTGGAACCAACTTCCAAGGGAGGTGGTGCTGGCCCCTACCCTGGGGGTCTTTAAGAAGAGGCTGGATACCTACCTGGCTGGACTCATTTGAGTCCCGTTTTTGTTTTTAGGGTTTGTTTTTTGTTGTTGTTGTTCTCCCGCCCTGGCGGGGGGTCGGGTTAGAAGATCTATTAGGTCCCTTCTGACCCTAAAACTATGAAACTATGAAACTATGAAAGAGGGTGCTTGACACAGCTAACCACAGGTACTTGCTACAGAACAGTTTTCCTTTTTGGAAGGTAGTGTTTTCATTGTATTTTTGTTAACTTTGCACTTGAACTATTTCTATTCTATTGGGACCAGTCAGGCAGTTCCTTGAAAACAGATTTGGCAGTGACCAAAAAAAAAAAAAAAAATACTTTGCAAGTTACACCACCTTTTCCCCTTGTGCAATTTTACATCATACACCTTCCTTAATTTCTTCCTTCCCGCTTCCTGAAATCTTTCCCTCTAATCATACGTCACTGAAGACGTGAGAAATGCACTAAGAGTCAAGTCAAGGCTAGCACTAACAACACAGAGGGACCTCTAAGTGTCGTATACCCCTCTAAGTCTCCAGAAATACATGGATATTAGTAATAGAGAGCAACGGATTCCATCTTGCAGAATAATAAGCACTCTTCAATTTTCATGGAATCAGTGGCAAGTGAATGTGCAGACCATGGTAGAAGATTGGACCCCTACCTTTTGCAATTCCCTACATACTGACAGGTACTCAATGCAGCCCTCAGGTCTTTTGCATTCCTCACGTCTGGCTTTTTCTGTCCTTGGGTGAAGGAGTCCAGCTAACGCTAATAGCCATGCACTTTGCCCAGTGAGTCATCTAGTACAGCCTGCAAGCAACTAGGGGAAAACATAAATAAAGAAGGCTAACAACAGCTGCTGCTACTCAGCATTAAAGGATGCCATCCATAATGAAATTATACTGTCCCTTTTACTTAAACAGCACTGCACTTCAAAATAAACCACAGCTTTGCTTTGATTTGTGGACGGCTCGTGGAGCTGGGTAGAGGGAAGAGATTGTAAGTGCTTTTGTTGGATGGTGACTGCAGAGCAGTTGGCAGATGGACTGAAGACAATGAATCCCTGCAGGACAAGTGGAAAACTATTGGAGCCAGAGGCGGCTTGATAACAAACCAGCAAAATCATCACGAGATGGGGAGATGACAAACGCTGTATGGAAATCATTGTCCCTATTTTAAAAAAACAAAACAAAAAAACAAAAAACAAAAAGCAAGCCCAGAGAATCTAAAAATACCCAAATAAATGAGATTTTCAGAAGACGCAGCAAGGCAGTTTGCCAATAATAAGTGTTCTGAATTTGACCACTTGAACAAGCAGGGTACAAAGACTTCCAACACACGTGCCATGCCCTGCCCCAGCCCAGAGCTATTTTCCCTGCTTTAGGCCAGCAAAAACTCCAGGTAAATGCTAACACATGAAGTAAAGCAACAATAAAGACAGGAAATGGGAACGCTGGGTTTCTTGCATCCCTCAACCCTAACTGCAAAAAACAGGTTATTGTGCATCTGCTGGGGGCTTTGCTACTTTGTGTTGGGCTTCAATCTACAAATCATTCCCAGAGGTGGAATTTTTCCAAAGTCATAATAAGGTATGAAACTAATTCTCAGCAAGGATTCAATGCACTGACAGACAACAAATTTGGTGGACCACGCTATGACTATGGGTGCTGCAGAGCAAGGCCATAATGCATATTTTCCTAATCATGGTCCTGATCTGCAAGGGCAGGCCTCTTTGCCTTGGGAAGATTCTTACTAGAGATGAATAAGGTCTGCCTGCATGGACACAAATGTAGAAACAGGGCCTATGTCCATTAACGCCCCCCTCCTCCCTGCAGAGGTTTGCTTTATGATCCATTAATTTTTATAGAATCAAATTCAGGGGCTGCGAAGATGCTTCGCAATGGCAAGCCATGCTACAGGGAAAAGACATCGAGAGCTCAGAAAGATTTCTATTCTATGAAACGTGCAATACTCATGCCATGCTGTTTTCTATTGGCTTGTATCTGAACTGGATATATTTATTAGGGAAAATAGATGGGATTTCATTCAGCTCAGTACCCTGAAAAAAACCCAGAAAAATTAATAAATAAATAGAAATAAAGGTAAGATAAATACTTCTTAGTAAGAAAAAGCCCCTAGTAAAATATATCTGAAAGTAGCATGTTCAATTCCATTCCATTTTCAATGTTTTGCTGGAGGTGGGCATCTTTCAAAAAAGAGAAATCTTTTATCACGGGGCAGTGTTAATGGGGGAGTTTAAGACATCAGAGGCTAGCTACAAGGTTGATTTAATAACTCTTTGCTTAGGTCTCCCCATTTTCATAAACTTAAATGCTGCTCTGGATAGGGATGTATCCTTGAAATATAAGGGAAACGTGCTTTCACATGCGTCTCTTCCTAAAATCAGCAATCAGCTTTCACTTGAGTGTGAAAACCCCAGTGGTAGAGATGTTCAAAGTCAACTAGGGAATTTGGATATCTTGGTCCCATTCATTTATATGGTATTCAGGTATCCGGAGTCCTTAGGTGGCTTCAGGGGAGTTAGGCGGAAGGCACAGTAGATTTGCACCATATAGACCAACTAAATCATAAACTTTTGTAAGCTTTGGCTTACTTCAACAGATGCTGTGAAGGGGACTGTAGGAAGCAGAGCTCCTAAATAGAAAGCAGTGGATTAGAAAACTAAGGGTAGGAGAGGTGGAGGAAAAAGGAGAGGACACTGCTGAAAGAGGCAAGATTAGCAGGAGAGAGCAGCTAACTCACTGAGGAACATACATATTATAAAAACTAATCCAGGTAATGGGAGGAATCTGTAGCCTCAGTTTGGACCATACTTAACTCCAGTCCGTGGGCGATTTCCTATTCTGCAATTTCTTGTTCAAATTCATTTTTAAAGTCTTGTCATCTAAGAACAGCTACTCTAAGGTCAGCAATGAAATGTCCTGGGAAGTTTTTTCCAACTATTTTAGTTGGTCTAATAACAGATATCAGATTTACCCAAAAAACCTTGTCTATGTCCTTAGGCCAACACAGCTACAACCAACACCTCTGGGAGGTTAAAATGTTCTGCAACAGGCTTGTATGTCTTTCTAGAACTGATGTCAGATTCGTGTTCAGTCATTCTTACATGGAGATATTGCCCAACCTGTCCAATGTAGACAGCAGAGGGGCACCATAAGCACATGATGGTGTATATGATGTTGGTAGAGAAGCAGGTGAATTGAACATTGGATGTTCAGTTGAGCTAAATACTGATCTTCAGGTCAAGTTTACACGCAACACAAATGGGGATGGAAGTTTTACTTTGGTGAGCTGATAAAACTTGCATATTGAGGAGACAGAAGAGGAAGCAGGGAGTGCTACAGAAAGAGCTGAATGTACAGTCCCATGCACAAAAGGATCTTCTGCAATGAGAGACGGTTCATTTGTTTGCTTTTTAACAGGGAAAAGGCTTGACCCGGTAACAGATAGTCTTTGTTGAAGAAAGTGATGGAAAGCATTACTGGCAGGTATGGTTTATTAAATGAATACAAACATATTTATGTGCATAGGTAGAGTCAAACTAGGTCTTCAACAGCTGTCCAATACTTCGAGTCTGTCATTTCAGCATCAGTAATAATTGGAGATTGTATTTCCTTAAATCCTCAAGCCCAGGTGCCCATGTCTTCTTGTTCTGAAGTGGGCCATATATAACATGGACATTCTGTCCACAGGGCGAGGTGTTAACTGTCCCCTGTCAGTCACGCACTGGCTACAGGAAAGCAGAATCGGTCAGCACAGGATCAGAAGCCAAGCCTGTCTCCACTTGACAGCCTCTCTGCAACATTAGCTGGCTTCACACAATGCCATGAAATGTCAGTGCTGAGGTCTGGTGGAATTTGGATCACTATCAGATTAGTTAACAACTGTATACTTAGCAGCGCTAAGCCTAGATGCTTCCCCCTAAAACCTATTTTTTACAGGTATAAATAGCATTGTTAATGATCTCAGGCATCATTGGTTACATTTGAAAGATTCATCCACCCCCTGCTCCCGTTAGCCGTTTCAAGCAATGTCACTTACTGAATGCCAGATATTGTCCTGACTGTTTTGCAATAACCAGTGATAATGATACCATGCAGGTGCAGCACCAAAAATGAAACCCAAGACAAAGGTGCGGGAAAAAAGAAAAAGGAAAGCGACATTAAAGTGTTGTTTTGTTTCATTTTCAAAATGGACCTCCAAACTCTAGGGAATTAATAATTGTTTTGCACATCATTACTTTTTGCAAATACTGTCTTAATTAAATTTCACAATTGCTGCCTGAGCTATTACCTATATTAGGAATGCAGGGAAACTGAGGCAAAATAGAAATTAATTCATTGCTCAAGAGGAGGCTAGACATGCACGAGGCTGGGGTCATCTGACCCCAGCACTTTCCTGCCCAGGGCAGGGGGTTGGACTCGATGATCTGCAAAGGTCCCTTCCAACCCAAACATCCTTGAGTGTATGAATCTGTGAATAAACAGACAATAAAGATGTCTTTCCTAAATCTGACATGGTACATTGCCTAATGATGAACTCCTTCATACAGAGCCTCTCTCTTTATCTAAATGTTGCACCCGTTCATAAAAACAGTACTTTATTCTCATTCTGAAAACCCAAGTTTACTCACTTTAGCCAAAATGTTAATTTTCCCAATTTTACTAACATGGCAGAACCCACGTGTACAATCTTCAGGCTCCAAATTTGAAAGTGCTGTTTTAAAACTATTTGTAGTTCCTTAAAAAAAAAATCTTGCTAGTTTACCACCATCAGTTTCCTCATCAAAACCCTGCACCCTTTGCACTCAAGCCTAAAGATTACAAATGCCTCTTGTAAACATTTTTGGAAAGATGCGAGGAGAAATAAAACATGGCGCTGCGGCAACAAAATGCCCTGAAGTGTCAAAAGTGTAGATTACACACATTGTTATTGCAAAGATGACAATACATAGAAAATATCCATCTGCTCAACATTTCTCACCATACCCAGTACCACATGTTCAGTGGAAGGAGCTTTCCTGCAAGTGGAAGTAATTAAATGAGAACTTTTTGGGCTTCCCTCCAGGAGGAGAGATGGTGTAGTTTTAAGGCGAATTAGAAATGAAAAAGCAGAGAGAATATTTTAAATTGATTTCTGGACCAATAATTGCTTGCTGTTTCTTTATATTCCTCTGCAATTTTAATCGCATTTGATTTTCTTTGTTACTGCCTGCCTTAAGTGGTAAATGTTCCTCTTTGTACACTGATCAACTCTGACAACATTTTACTGCAAATGTGACTGCTTTTCACGAGCAGGTGGTGTGTCATTTTAAAAGCAGCTGAGAATCTTTGGGGAGTCCATTTGCTGAAATATCATTAATCTAAGGGCAAGAAATGCACTTAAGGCTTACACCATAGTTCTTGGTATATCCATTAATTGTATCAGTAATGGGGAATACCATGTGCCCAGAACAGCAAGATTAAATGAAGTACAAGTGTCATTCAAGATTATAGTAAACCCAAATGTGTCATAATAATGTGCTATAGAAATAATAATAATAATACTTGCTCGTAGGTAGTGTGTTTCATCAGAAGCTCTCAGAGCACCTTATAAAAGGAGATAAACATCAGCATCTCCATTTTACGGACAGGGACACCGAGGCAGGGAGGGGTGAAGCAACCTGCTCCAGGTCACTCAGAGATGCCAAGTAAAAGACCGGGGCCCAATTGTCCTAAATGCTGCACAGAACCACAGTAAAAAAAGACACTGTACTCCAAAGACCACACACCCAATTTTATTTAAGGTTTATTTTGGACAAACGCAAGTATTTTGTACCCACCCATATTGTCACCACAAATGCCAAGTATTACAAAGTATTTTTTGTACTGCACTTAGGAGTCTCAGTCACGGACCAGGACCCTGTTGCACTCGGTGCTGTGCAAGCATGAGATGTCATTAAACCCCAGTTGAGAATTATTGTACTAGACTGCTGAATAGTCCCCCAAGGAAAAAGCCCGGACTGCTCAGAAATAACATAACCGAAAAATCTCTGACAAGAAATATAGGAGGTAGAAAAAGTAAAACGACGTTGGTATTTGAATAATTCTGTATCTTTAAGAGGGTAAATTTTAACCAAGCTGTAGAAGTCAGAAAAACAGTTTCAGGCAGTAACTCAGCACCAAGCTATTGGACTAGGATTCATAAAACTGGGTGGCATAGTTTTGGGGTGCCCCATTTCAGACCCATTCAAGAGGCAGGATTTTCAGATGGAGAGGTGCTTAGCACTTTTTTAAACTCAGGCCCCTTGGACTGGGCTCCACTTTGGCACCTAAATTCTCCAGTTGACTTTTGAAAACTCCTATTCATTAGTTTTAGACTCAAGGAGACATCCTCCACTGGAAAACCACGAGATTATACTTATTTCAGAAATATCAAATTCTGACACATAGGAAACAAAAGAAAATCGTTCCCAAAAAGAGAAGGAATAATCACTTGCAAAGTGAGGAGCAACAGAAGACACGGAAGTTGAGAGCAGATTAACAAAATAGGCATATCGTCTACCTCCTGGGCAGAAATCTCTCTTTCATCCCATCACCAATGACTTCCTCCTGCCCTTTGCATGCACCCATCCTCATTCTTCTCTCTATTTCATCCCAACCTTTTAAAGCAGAATTACAGAGCAAAAGCAACGGAAGAGCTGATTTGAAAGTGTTATAAAGATGGCAGGCATTATCCAAGCGTGGTCAAGGAAAATTAGCCTCATCAAAACAGTTTTAGAGCTTGTAATCAGAAACATATTAGCGAATTGCCTTCTAGAAGTGGAGCAATTAAGTCCTCATAGATAAGAAACCTCCCTCTCTCACCCTTAGTAAAGAAAAAGATTATGGAGTGTTTTGCTTATTTTGGCAACTCGATGAATTCCTTAGTTTATGGGGTTAGAAATAAATTGGGACTGTGGAGTACTCCGTAGGCTCCTCCGTGGGGTCATACAGTAAATGGATCTTGTTGGTCCCTGAGGACAAAGCAAATTGCACCCAGCCAAATGTTACTAATGCAGCCCTATGGACTATGTTGTAGATGGTACCTGATAAATGAAAAATGTATGTGAATGACGACCAAGGTAACAGCCAAGGAAAGGAAAGGGGTTATGTTAAGGGTTTTCCTAGCTGTACTTGCAGACTTTCTACAATATATTCTCCATATTATTCTCTCTAGGAGGCCAGGCAACCAGTAGTTTTGTCGCATTTCAAACACCTGCTTTGCCAGGTTAAAGAGGGGGAATGCAACACTAGCTCGGAAAGTTGTCAAGAGGACAACAATCCTGAGCCTACTGAAAGCCATGGAAATCTTATCGGGGACTTCAACAGTGCTAGGGTTTCACGCAGGCGATCTGTGAAAGGAATCTCGACCATTTTAGCTGTATCAGCATTCAGAGACTCAGAAATCAACTGCTCGTTGTGTTAGGTGTCACGACAACACAAAGGAACGCCCAACCTGGGCCATGTACAGTATCAGTGACTGGCAACGCCAAAACAGGGGTTGCAAATCTCTTCGATACCTAATATCAAAGGGCTAGATCCTGCTTTCTGAAACCTCCGGACAAGCTTCTCTCCTTCTACGAGAAGAAAGGGAGGTGAAGACCTGACCACAGTTTTGAAGCATCACATCAGTCTCTCTCAAAATTTTGGAAGTGGCCCCCCCAATAAGTTAGTGGTCAGGAGGTTTGAGGTCATGAGGAGCAATTATCTGGGTGCTGCCTAGGAGAGGAAGGAGCCTACCATTAAAGTAAAGATTTAAACCTCCACAGATAGAGCTCTTATTCATAGATCTCAGGTAGCTGCATGTTCTGGGACTCCTTTTGCTTCTGTACACAGAAAACAGGCCTTTTTTCTTTCTATGACATCTTCTGAGGGCTCTTTTGCTGGGAAAGGAAGGCAATGTGGCTCAACACTGGTATGGACTTCCCTTAATAGACAAGAGAAGGGGTAGGATGGTGTTTGGATGAGTCATACAAGCTACGCAAAACCCAATGCACTAAAGCTCTGCATAAGATAAAAAACTTCCATAGTTTGCATGAACCCGAAGTAACCTTGTGTGGTCTTAGCAATGCATCACTGCAGAAATTGCTAACAACCAAGTATTAGCGATACAAAGGGGAGGACGAGAGGTGATTATGAGGGCGGTATTTTTTTAAGCCTGTAGAACTAAAATTCCAGTTATTATTATCAGCACAGCATCATTAGGGGACTGCCAGGCAATATATCACTGCTGCACTGAACTATTAAAGCGCAACCAAAATAGCATCTGTTTGGACTCACATGGGCGGAGGGGCTAGGATCTGCATGGCAATGTAATGCGATGCACCAGCATCTGGCTGGCACATGAACAAGGCAGGCTTTCATCTCCTCATGGACAGAGCCACACAGTGCTTTAAACATCCTTGTCTATTTTTAATATTTGTAAATGTTTGCAGGTTTGAACAGCCTGCATGGGTGAACATTTGCCTTTACTCTCCTCTGCTTAAGCGGCACAGATCCTGCATTTAATCAGTCTTGAAAGAATAGACTCTCTTGAAAGAATAGCTCTCTTGAAAGAAGAGCTAGGCTAATCCCAGTACTGCTGTAGGATAGATGAAAGGTAGGGCTGTGCGAAGCTTCAGGTGGCAATTCGATTTGGAGGAGATTCGACCTGATTCGGTGGGCAAATCTCCAAATCCAAATTGATTCAGGGGACCAATAAAAAGTTCCGAGTTGATTTGAAGCTCTCCAAATCTTCAGAAAAGATTTGGAGAGCTTCGATGATTCGGGCAGTCCCCGGTGGCTGCAGCATGGAGCTGGACCTAGACTCCGTGCCAGTAAGTAGGGGGCCATGGGGAAACCCCTGCCAGGCCCCATCCCCTGCCTGCT
>NW_005842219.1:151139-166520 GCF_000455745.1 Alligator sinensis
CCTGCTGCCCCCCAATGCATGGAGGGCTCTGCCACGAGCCTCCCCCCCCCACCCTGCCTGCCTGAGCTCCAGCCCTTTAAGAAAAAAATGTGCCCCCCTGGATTCACCGGTGCCTGCAGGTGGCCTTGGGGCTAAAGGGAGCTCGTGGAAGAGCCCCCCCATATGGTGCAGGGCAATGGGGATCATCCCCCACCAGCAGGAACTGGCGAGTCCCGAATCGATTCGGTACTATGATTCGAATCACCGAATTGAATCACTGTCGCCCAAATCAGCCGAATACAAGTAAATTTTAGCTGCTTTGCACAGGCCTAGTGAAAGGCTCACGAGGGCCCATTTCGGTTTCAATGACTGGCTCTACAGAATGGTCTGGACGGTAGGAGAAGTATGGACAGTTTGCATATATTTACCTACATAAACTACTTGCCCCAAGTAGAGACAGTTCCCCTCAACTTTCATAAGCTCTCTCTCTGCTTCCCCTCCCCCCTCCTCCAAGAGGAAATAAATCTCGAGTCAAATGTGAAAAACTTGACAGTGAAGAAAAAAATGCCTTAAATTATGTGTTTGATTAGGATGCCCAAATGCTTTAAGTCAGTCCGCAAGTCTCTCTTGATGTCTCGTGGCATAGTTTCAAGATTGCCATGTCTAATGATATTTGAAATGTAGGGTAAATCCCATGCTCCTAGAGTTATGTGGTTACATAAGAATCTCAGCTTTTACTTAAAAAAAAAAAAAAAAAAAGTTTCTAACGTAACATAGTAGAGAACATCTTAAACATATACTTTCTAACATGCTTAAAAATTTGAAGGCAAAAGTACAGGAATCCCACAAAAATACTTTTTAACACCTCTTGGTATTTTAGGGACTTGTGGCTCTTGAATGGTGAAGACAGGCAATACTACCATTGGGTACTACTATCTGTCATGCAAACTATGGCTCCCACGCTACGGTCCCAGTATCTGTGCTCTTGCCATACCCAGGGCATTGATGAACAACCAACAAGAAACAAAAGAAAAAAATGGCAAAAAGCCCCAAAAGGTCAGCGGCGATTTGATTTATTACATAACTTTAAAGGCTGAAATAATCCACAGTGGCTGCAGCACAAGTGAGTCCAAGTCCAGAGAACCAGGCTCTATACCCAGTTGTACAGCAGAGACTTACTCAAAATCTTATCTGCATCTCTAAAATGGGGTTAATAATATTCCCTTTAGAAAGCATTTGAAAGAAAAAATGCTTGGATACTGTTTGTAAGTGCAAAGCATTACCAAAAATATTTGTGGTTACTGGTACACTCATGTGTTCACTGGTTTCAGCCATTTATGAAAAAATTGTCCATCAGCAAGTGGCCCAAGCATTTCTTCGGCATTTCCCCAGCTCTTTTTACACAGTATCCTATCATAGCATCATAGTACTTGGGGTTGGAAGGGACCTAAACAGATCATCAGGTCCGACCCCCTGCCCCGGGCAGGAACGGGTGCTGGGGTCGTATCACCCCAGCCAAATATCTGTCCAGCCTCCTCTTGAAGACCCTCAAGGTAGGAGAGAGTACCACCTCCCTTTGGAGCCCGTTCCAGAGCCTGGCATCCCTAACCATAAAGTTATGTCTCCTGATGTCCAGCCTGAACCTTCTCTCTAACAATTTGTGGCCATTATTTCTAGTGCCCGGGGGAATAGAGCCTCTCCCAATTCCCGCTAGTGCCCCCTGGTGAGTTTGTAGGTGGCCACCAGATCCCCTCTTAGCCGTCTCTTGTGGAGGCTGAATAGGTTCAGGCCCTTTAGCCTCTCCTCATAGGGCCTGCCCCACTGCCTCTTGACCATGTGAGTGGCCCTCCTCTGGACCCTCTCAATGGACCCACATCCCTCCTGAAGCGCAGCACCCAGAACTGAACTCAGTACTCCAACTGAGGCCTCACCAGTGTCGCATAGAGGAGAAGGATCACCTCCCTGGACCTGCTTGTGATGCATCTGTGGATGCATGACAAGGTGCAGTTAGCCTTACTGACTGCTTCCTCGCATTGGCGGCTCATGTTCATCCTGGAGTCAACAATGACTCCAAGATCCCTTTCTGCCACTGTGTTGACAAGAAGGGTGTTCCCCAGCCGACAAGTATGCTGCATGTTCCTTCTCCCTAGATGCAGCACCTTGCACTTGTCTGTGTTGAATTGCATCCTATTCTCATCTGCCCATCTCTGTAACCTGTCTAGATCTAGCTGGATTCTGTCCCTCCCCTCCAGCATGCCCACCTCGCCCCACAACTTGGTGTCATCAGCGAATTTGAACACCGTGCTTTCCATACCCACCTCCAGATCACTGATAAAGATGTTGAACTTTTGTGTAGTCTTTTGTGAAATGCTACTACGTAAATTCTTCTAGAAAGGTTCCCACCTAATTCAAACTGACATCCTTTAGTACTCCCACTGCAGTGAAATACTAAAGAAACATTTTACTGTATTTGCTAGCAAAAGTACTGCATCATATCATGCAGCTAGGTTATACCACGAAACAGATTTTCTTCATCATTGTAAAAAAAGTTCCATACTTCAACATCTGTACTTAAAAAAAAAAAAAAAAAAAAAAAATCAGTAAAAGGTTCTGGCCATAGCAATTAAATCACTATAAGTCGAAGCACACTACAAACATATCATCTCACCTTAAAAAAACCAAAAAAACCCAGAGCACCACTTCTCCATTACAAATTACAGTACACATATGCTAGCGTTTCGCACTGATCTAAAGGATATGGAAACCACAGGAAACACTGGAGGCAGAAGGCTGGAGGGGATGTACATTTAGCTATACATATCACAAATATATGTTATTAGTTACTGCAGCCACTGCCTTTATCAGGTATTATTACTGGCCCATATATAATGTAAAACTAAACATACACATTTTCTATTTGGCTTACATCTTGTGTGTTTATTTTAACTGATATAACACTTCTCTATGACAGCGCAGAGCAAGTTAGCCAGACCTGTACTACATATATAAATACCTAAATAACTAGAGGCGGAGTAAGGGGGAGGGTTGGATGGGTGAATCATCATGACCACACACAAAATGGTTTCTAACAATTCTACCGTAAGTCACACTTTCAGCACACGTCTAATACAAACTTGCCAGAGAAAGCCAATCTATGCTTCATACCATGTCTGTAACAAGTTATATTTATTTTAAACTCTTGCACATGCCTTTCACTTTGGTCTCCTCTCCTATTCTCTTTCTGTGCTTTTAAAAACACAATTATTGACAAAATGCTCGCTACACCCAAACATATAAGTATTTTATTTCACCTTCGTTCAAAAATGCGACTGCCTCACTGTTAAGCTTTTGCTCTTACCAAAACATTATCACCAAAAAAACCGCTCAGCCTTAATTAATCTAACTTGAGCTGGGCATGGCGAGTTAGATGAATTGTACAATTATGCTATAGTACTGATGCGCATGCACGACATCCTCTAAACATAATGCTGAGGCTCAGTACAATCTCCTTCACCATACAAATCACTAACATACGGGTACCTTGTGCTAGGTAATCTTTTGTAATCACCATTTACATATTATACATGTTGAAAGAGTATGCAAATGTCTTGTGATTCAGAATGACTCTCATTATCTGAAGTAACAGGAATTTTCAAGGGTTTATAGTTTATATTCCATAGCAACTAAACGATGTGTTCAGACACACACGAGACTGTCACAAAATGAACAAAAGAAAAAAAAATACTAAAAAGAATGAGCTGAACGTACCCACCTAAAATTCAATTTTGTCCCCATCTATGTTCAGTTATCAGTTTGTAAAGGTAGTCAGGCTTACTGCTAAAAAAGTGTTCTTCATACAGTACATACACACACAAACACACACACAAGTGCACTTGTGTGTCTGTCTATATATACAGATAGATGATTGTGTGTGTGCGCGCGCACACAGCTTTTAATGCTGATACACAACCCAAGCTGCGGAAAAATATCCATAATCACTCTCAGGAATGAGAAACAGAGAGAATAAAATTAATAAATATAGGCGTAATCATATTATAGGAAGGAAGAAGGGTAAGTAAGCAGAAGTAGTGGATGAGAGAGGCACGATTAAAGCAATACAGAGGTGAAGAGCAAAATTCATTCCTCCATGCCAAGGCTTCAAGGTAATTAGAGCATCTAAAATCTTTTAAAAAATATGCTAGACATGTCGACTCTGCCTGTGAATTAAAAAAAAAAAAGCTTTGGAGCTCTGCTTCCTAAACCATTACTTTATTAGATACGAGTATATCTCATTTCTGATTTGCGTAAGACATCCAAGATGTGAGACGAGAACAGAGATATATTTAATTGGTAATGATATTGTTGTGCCATCTTTCAAGTTGCAGCATTAGCATCTCAAGGTAGAAGAGTGCAACAATCATTTTAATGGTTTAAAACCTCTATTTCAAATAGCCTTTCTAAATGTATTGCTGTTTGAGTTCCTTTTGAATGTTTTTTTTCTTGCTATTTTAAAAGGTAAGGTGAATGCAAACAAAAAGGGTATTTAAAGAGGAAAAAAAAACTTCATCATATTACTTTGAATTTGTTAGTAATTCTGGTCCAGTCTTCATCCCTGAAGTGCAAACTTCTCTTAAGTGATATGCACAAAATGTTTGAACAGCACTCTGCAACACAACTCTTTGTTTTATAAAGAAATCTTTGCCGACTTTGAGACCCTCCAAACGGTTGGAAAGAGATGCCTGACAATACCCTCTGCAGAGACTACCTCTTTAGCTGGCATAAAGCAAATGTAGGGGCTTCACACCAGCTCAGATACCAGCTCTCAGCTCCTATTATTCTCATAGGGTGCATCTAGAGGAGCACGGTCGTGCGGCATGTGGTGCCGCAAACACGTTTGCAGCACCACCTGCCGCACAGTGCAGCGTTCTCCGCACTGCAAAGGCACGATGCCCAAGTATGCACTGTGCTGGGTTTTTTATTCTGTGGGTTTTTTGACCCCTGGATATCCAGGGGTCAAAAAACCCATGGGAAAAAAAAATGGCATAGCGCATGCTTGGGCAGCAAGTGCTGCTGAAAAGTGGAGCCAGGTCGCCCAGAGCTGCACTCCGCTGCCAACCAGGCTCCGCTCAGCAGAATTGCTGTGGCTGCAGCCCTGGGAGGTCCTCAGGACCCCAGGTAAGCACAGTGCTGGCCCCAGCCTCCCCTACTGCCCTGGGGGTAACTTGTCATTCCCTGGGGTCAAGTAGCTGTGGTGCAAGTTGTCCCTGGGGAAACCAAATGCCCACATACATCTGGATTTGCCCATAAAGGCGATGCCAAGAAGAACGGTCAGTTGGAGAAGCCTCTACACTTCTCTGACTTGAACAGAGCTGTGCAGGGCAATCAACATTGAACCTATCTGAAAACCATCATCATGCCCCTCCTCCTGTTCTGCCCCAAATACAGGACTGGAGTAACTTAGGGCCCAATGTATCATTGGAGAGTAGCAGAAGAATCCAAAGTGGGCAATACAATCGCACACAATTCCCTCTGTATGTCCACCCTAAAAAGAAGGTCTTGCATTGCCATCTAAACACTGTGCTGACAACACCAGAAAGTGCCATTCCTAACAGGGGTGTTCACAGGAATTAGAAAAGCTACCACTTCCAGCAAAAACAAGACATGCAAACAGTCTCCTATCCCTTTCTTACGGTCTTCCATTCAAATACAAATCAAGCCTGGCCCTGGTTAGCTTGTGAGTTCTGACAGCTGAAGCCGGTCTGAATGCATCCACTTTTAATTAGTTATTTTGCTGGTATTTTACAAGACTTCCCGCACATGAGGAGACTAGGACAGCACTTTTCCCAGCACAGAAACCTCTCTTGGGTCCCCAGTGGCTCCCTATCCCTCTGCAACAGTCCAGAAGTCCATAGATGCATTTTCCACATACACATGTATGCAGGTATGTACACACAATTTTCTCCCACCAACTTGTCTGGAAGACTCAGTTTTGAAAGACAAAGGGTCAAAATTTTAGCGTAATAAATTAAACGTAAACCTTCAGTTTTCAGCACAGCTTCTCTATTTACTAAAAGTAAAGCTGATTTTGTGTTACAAAATTAAGGTAGTGAACCTAGTTTATGGTACGTTAAACTATTAATGAAAGTGTGACTATGGAATATTGAAGCACTCTGTTCTTCAAGGAAAAAAATTATCCGGTACATTTGTACACAGACCTAAAATGCTTTAATTAAAAGAAAAAGAAAGACTCAAAATAGATGTTTTTGATTTATCATGATCAAACAAAGTTAAATTAAAATGAGCTACTTCATGGCACTACCGTTCTAAACATTAGCTAAAAACACTATAGTAATTTAAAAAAACAAACACAAAACCTTTATTAAACTGTTACTGGCCATCTGAGTTAGCACCCAATGAGATGAACAAAGGATTCACACCCTTAATAATATTGCATAATAATACTCCACAGATAGGCATATGTTCTTACATGTATGCCTAAAAACATGAATGGAGTATTTCTCAGCAACACTGGCAGCTTTAACAAATATCCTACAATCCAAAAAAAAAGGAAGCAGCATGAAGGAGGGGCCAGCAAACCATACTGTCCCATACAACTGAACCCACATTTTGGTTAAATGAGCAGGAAGAAAAGGGTGCTGGGGTCCTGAGTTGTTTTGCAATTTAAATCACGTTCAGTCTCTTTACCAAGGCACGTGCACAGAACAATTCCCGACTCATGTAAAACAACACGCGGGGGACAGAAAACCACAATGCAGCAGTTTTTCAGGCAACATCCATAGATGAATAGTCCACAAATATTTACACATTTAAGCCCCCAAAATTAAACAAGATCTGCCTGGACAGAAACCTGAGCATTTGCAGCATCTCACTGATTGTGATGCACAAAATAAGTACTGGCAAATCAGACAAACAGTAGGTATCAGGATTTTAAACTGTGGCGCCCTCTTCTCTAAACACTGCGGACTGGACTTGTTGCCAAATGATTCTGGAATGGCTATTTTTGTTCACTCACCTTTTTTTTTGGTTTTATTGGAAAATACCCTCCCAGTGAGCATGCTTTGCCAAAGCGTGCGGCTCAAACTGAAATTCAAGCCAAGCCCCTCAGAAACGAGAGACAGGAACATATTCTAGTGGGATGCTTTTCCTTATATTCTGCAGAGTGGATGGATGGCTGCTCCTTTCTTTGTGTCGAACTAGACAGACTACCTTGATGAAACGACCAGCATTTTTTAATTTTGGACTGCAGAGGGAGCTACAACCTTTCTATGAAAGAGTTGCACAAGGACTTACTCTAATTGCTGGATAGCTAAAAATGAATACAAATTTAATTCTCCTTTGTTTCCTCCCCCTCTCCTTAAAAAAAAAAAGCAAAACAAAAAAACCCAAACCCTCTTAAAATGTGTTTACATGGTCTTCATTCACAGGGTGGGGGAAGCTTGTTGAATACATTAATAATAGGTGTGGAACAGCAGGTGGGAAGGGAAAGTATATTAAAATGAAGAACAGCATATGATTAAGCACAGTTATTAATATTTGTATCACAGTGGAATCTGGAGACCTTTTCAGGATCAGACACCCATTGTTCCTGGTATAGTACTGGCAAACCCTACGAAGACCCTGTAATTTAATTAGATAAGACAGGCAAAGGGTAGGAGGAACAGAGAAAAGTGCTTCTGACCAAGATCACATTGCGGCCGAATAGCAGAGCTGTGACCAGGTCTCCTGGCTCTGAGTATTCTCCTTCCTTCAAAGAGGCTCAGCACAAAGATCCCCTAAATGCCTTGACCTTCTTCTGGTTCAACAGGTTGTCACTTGGAATACGTGGTGCTTTTTATCCAGAGATCTTCAGTCACTTCGTAAGATCATTTCCATTTTACAGGATGGAAAACTAAGGCACACAATGATGAAGTCAGTAACTGAGGCCAAATATCAAACCCCTAGGCACCTGGATAGAGCCCCCTTTCCTGAGCAGAGGTGCCAGGTTCCAATGGTCATAATACATGTATTTAACTAGATACTTTGAGGTGCTGGGCACGGCTTTTATTTGCTCTCTGGACTGCTAATGATACTGATGTTTGTTCCCAGAAGCTGAAATACTACAATGCAGTGTCCATTACCTTAATAAACTGGATTGATTGCTAAAGACTAAACCAGCTGTTTGTCTAATAAAGTCGATCCGGGCTATCCTGACCAGTTGTACCCAGTATTAGTAAATATTTCGTATAAAAGGAGAAGAGGGTGAAGAAGGGAAGAAAAGTTTACACGCCCAAAACAATACCCAATGCCTCTATATAGAATGAAAAATATTATAAAATGAAAAAGCAGGTTATTTTCCATTATTTTTTTTAATGACCACTCTAAACCATTTAGGAAGATTTCCTCCCATTTTTTTATTTTCTTGTATTTCAAAACTAAGTCTTCTGAATAACCTGACTGCTAACCTATTACACTTTAAATATAATGTATTTGCTATTGCATAAGCATTATAAAAGGACCAGCCATCAACTTCACTTTTACAATGGGGTCCAGACTAGAGAGATCCCTCCAGGGAACCAGACAGCACAGTGTGGGATTTTCAACTAAGCAACATTTTTCACTTACATGTTATGAAGAGTGGCTGAAATTCAGCATCACACAAAAGATACTCTGCACCCTAACGTGAAACAAGCTGACTGTCTCAGTAGTTACTAGTGGGCATGTGTCCACATTAGCCAACCCATCACAGCAAAGAGCAGTACCAGCAGGGCAACCAAGAATTGAATGAGTCATGAAAACCCCCATCTCCAGATGAAGCCTTTCCAAGTCAGAGTTGATGAGCTGTAGAAAGAAGGATGAGGAGAAAATTTAAAGTGTCAGTGCTTGTCAGCTCCCCCTCCCTCATCAGTTAGCAAGATGCCAAAGCTCTAACTGGAAAATATAGAAGGGAAAAGGAGGGAGACTTTAGGTGGAATATGCATAGAGCTGAGCTAATGTATAATACCCATAGAAGATTTCACTGAATAATCTCAAGAGTAGTAGGTGGACATCAGTGAGAGGTTGTCTGGCCCTACCTCTCTATGCGATTTGTCACTGACTATGGGATAAACCATGAAATCAATTCCAAATTTTTAATATTTCTTGTTAACTAGAACTTGCTTCTCAACTTCACTGAAGGAGATGACCATCTTCCTGAAGAGTGAGAGTCCACCCTATTTCAGTACTCACTCTACAGCAGGGATGCTCAACCCCTGGCCAGCAGAGCCATGTCATCCAACCTGCTCTGCAGCAAAGGAACAACGCTGAAGTTAATAGTGCTACACTGATTTATACCACCTGACTAAGTGGCTCACAGCCGGTTCAGGAGGTAGGACTTGTGCCTTCCTGTTTTAAGATGCATGGTGCCCAAGCCCATGCTCTAACAGCTCTGCTACACTGGACTGGGCTAGAATTTGAAGCAGGACTGTGAAGAAATCCACCTGCCTTGGGTTTGTATGAATCCTTTTTTCAGTTTCACGCACATGGCTTTCAATGGCCAGTTTTAACCTGTCTTTCAGACCCAAGGAAACCCCGGAAAGCTGCCAAGCTCTGCCTGGCTCCCAGTCAACTAGAACCAGCTAAGAAGTTTTACACTCTTCCAGCCATAAACCTTAAAGCAATTTCAACTTTTTTTTTTTATACACTCATCCCAAGTTTCTCATGAACCTTACCCAGGCTTGCTCGAGTGTTTGATTGAGGTTTTATTATGACATTCTAATTCCAAGTCTGTTTAAAAGGTATCATAATTAACAGTATTTAACAATAAGAGGTGGGAGACCCAAGAACAAGGTTCCAAGTGCAGTTCTCTGTCCAGTACATTACATACATACTCCCCTGTGCCTTATTAATAGATGACCAATTGCTATAGGTGCCAGATTGGAAGACTGGATATTTTAACTCAAGCGCAGAAGCTGCAGCCTGGAGATCTCAGATTCAATCCCCAGTGATAACACAAAACATAACTAACCCAAACTTAAAACGATAGTAATCATTGTTCTGCAAAAAAAGAGTGCTAAATAGCAGGATTCTTCCAGGCTGGCTTCACAAATATTTGATTTGTATTAGCACAGAGGTCCTCATGTCCTTATGTACAAACATAATCAAGGCAAATGCTATAGGAGTGTGCTTTAGCAGACAGCTAGCAGGAGGCACATCAAGATGAAGCGACTTGCTGATGGTCAAACACAGCAGGTCAACAGCAAGTCTGAGAAGAATATCTAGGTCTTCCAAATTCCCAACAAAACTTACTGCTCCATACTCCTATCTGCAGCACCCTTGCGTTTGCCCTGCAATGCAGCATCCTAACACAATCACAATGCAAGAGGACATCACATCACTCCACTGCTTGTCATATCTGCATGCTGGGGAGTACAATTCCAGCTTTTGAGAATGAAGTCAGAACAGTCCAGGTATCTATTTCCCATCATCTGTACATGGGACATTTTCAAACGCATGTCAAAGCTCCCCAAATAGTGTGTAAGATTAGGCATCCTGGCTAAGATTAGGCATCCTGCAGTTTAAGTTTTGCAGCAAAAGGACTGAAGAGCCAAGCTGCTCACCTAGCTCCAAGCAACATGTGAAGTCCATCAACTTCTGAAAGTGGACTCCATCAAAGCTGTGTACTTCACGACTCTAGGCTGTGAACCCTGTTTCTCGCTCTGAGTTTGGTGGGTCTACTCATGGGAGTAACTGCTCACCAATGAGAGTAACGGTCTTCTCACAAATTGGCATTAAAAGTAAATTGGGGGAAATTAAAGTTAATACACTGCCCAAGTGATTCTATGCCAAAGGCATTTGATACTGTTGTGGTTTGAACAGGTGGGACAAGTAAAGGTCATCTTCCAAAACTGCTGAATTGTACAACCCAGAGCAACGGTGATCTTCTATCAGTATACAAAATCGTGTTTATGGTACAAGGAAAAGGTGAATAAAGCTACCAAACAACTGAGCATCAGGACATGAACCTACATGGGTATGAGCATACTATACAAGTTAGGGCAGGAGAAAGAAGACAACCATTTTCACAATTATGAGAAGAGTTTCACTTTTTTGCTTATTAGGGGAAGTGACTAAAGGATGCCTCCACCTCCTTCCTCGTGAACTTTTGATGAAACGAAAATATCATTTTTCTGCCCAGCTCCAGAATTGGTGCAATTTGTAGGAAACAAGACATGCAGAGATTCCTGTTGGCTAAAACAGTGAACTCCAAGGCCTCATCTAAGTTGATTATGGAAACCCAACGGGATATGCTCTGAATGACCATCTGCAAGGTAGGGGGAGCCACTTAATGTGAAAGCTTACATCTCAAGGAGCACAGAGGGTGGGAGCAGGTTCAGCATGCTCATATAATTGGACACCGCCAGGTTGGATGTAGAGCCAGTATTAAGAATGAGTGTGGGGAGCACTGATCTTTTTAAGCTGTTTCCTCAAGCTCTGTAGAACTTTAAGCAATTTTAAGGGTCTTTGCTGAAATAATTCAGAGCGAGACCTGATTTCAAGCTGATGAATGTCTGTGCTATAACTTGCCCCCACAGGGTGTAATAAGAGTAATATGACAGGTTCATTGTTTCCCAGCGGGAGGGTTAGCCACGGTTTTTCCACATATTTTTCATACAAAATGTGCCTATATCCTCACTTGTTCTCTTAATTGCTCATATTCATCCAACTCATTTTTTTTTTTTTTTAGGGGGAACAGTTACAGTTATAGAGGTGGTTAAATTACAGCTCACCCAAAGGTATTAAAACTACATTACACAGTTTGTATAACTTACAAAACTTGATCCTCTCACAATCTACACTGGTATAAATCAGAAGTCACTGTGCGCTAGTTAGTCGAGCTGATGCTCCTTTTATTTACACTACAGTAAAATCAGCCGTGAGCAAGAAAATCTTGGTTGAAATTTCCAAAAAACCAATAACCAAGTACAGAGTCTAAATGCCCCTTACTTTTAATGAAACGTAGGCTGCTAATGACCCAAGTCGTTTCTGAAATGGGGCACATGTTGTTTAGGAGCTTTTGGAAAATGTTACCTATTTTTCCAGGAAGCATAAAAAATTGGCGAGAGGGGAAAACCAGGTGAAAATCAAGTAGCTTTAACCTGCCGTAGTTGCCTTGCCTAGGCACACTGTATTACTGCCATTCCACATTTCAACTAGATGGCAGATGAGGTGTTCCCTTTTGTACATGTCATAAATGTTACAGTACACGTGCTTATACACACTGAACTATTTATACACTATTTCTTAGGGACTTGTCTAGGTTCATATGCAACTCTGGAAAAGAAGCCATCACCGCAGCTCATTTAGGAATATTGCTTAATTTTTAACCAAAAGCAGCAAACAGTTGCACAGAGTCACAAAGGAGTATTGTGCTGCTATAAAACTTTACAAAAAGTGCCAGATTCTATTTCAGCAAGATTTTGATAAGTAATTCCCTTACGGTCGCTTGACAGAAGAAAAAAAAAAAATCCATCCCAAGCCTTGAAACCACATTTAAGAATTTACAGAAGTAAAGAAATTGGTAGTGTACGATAGGGGAGAGAGGAGGCAGAATAATAATTGAAGCAAGTTGACAAGGTCTTTTAAAAACTCACTTCTGAACAGTGAACGTCAATGGGATCATTTTACAAGTCAAATATTTTTGTTAAAGTGCGAATCCAATCTAAACAAGAGTTAGTTATAAATTAAACAAACTCAGCATTTATTGGCATTAATTGAAAATATGTAATGCTAATTTTAACATGTATGCACCAACAAGCGGGGCTACAGTAAAAGGCCCTGTTGTCCAAGTAACAATAAGCAGGCCACAAATTTGAACATAATAAAGTTTTCCTAGAAAAATGTATCGGATTATAAAAGGCACAGGAAGGTTTAGTAAAGGAAAAAAAGAAACATTCCTACACTTGAACATTTTAAAGAGCATTAAGGAAAAAACCTTTCAATGAATCTCCACTTATAATTCAACTTGCTGTCAAAGGTCAGGAGTTAAAATATACAGTTTACACTAAAAGCAGGAAGCGGAGTAAGTAATTGAATAACATCAGGAAATGGCAGAATACTGCCATTTTCCTAATGGATATAGTACAAGATTTACTCTCTCCAAATTAAATTCTAGGAGCTACTGTAGAGAAAGGTTTATTTTTCACCGGTCCGATTTTTTTAGCCTGTAAAAAACCCGCCCCCCCCCACCACCACCAAGAGCAACCCTTCATACTGTATATACTCAACAAGCCCAACCAATGAAATTAAGCAGACAAAGACCATCACATCTTTGTAAATGAGAAAACTCCTACCAAGTCTCCTCAACAGAATGGGCAGTACAAATTGGCCGTTGAATATACACAAAATGGAAATAATTCCCCTAAATTAAGCCTTTTTCAATTATTCATGGGAAACAGATTTTCAGGATTTAAATTACAAAGTTTTAACATTACAAATCTTGAATCACTATTGATAGGTTTAGTCTTCTTACCTCGACAAAGTCCAATATCATATCATTCTCTCTCTAGGAAATGCTTATGATCACTCTAAAATAGTATGTAAGATGCCATTCTGCTTACTGCTTTTGGAAATAAGGCACCCACTGGTACCTCCTGTAGACCAATGAGAGCATTCTGGTAATAATTATACCAGACTGTATCGTTATAGAGTAGAAAGTTTGAGGGGGATCATTTCCCATATTTATGGATACTAAAGCTGAGGTTCATTAAAAAACATGGCAAGCGTAAGTCTCAATGCAGAAGATATCTTTTCGTCAACAAAACATGGTGCTGATAGGGAAATGCTAGATTGTAAATTGTACGGTGTGTACCTACAACAAGTGCACTTTATAATTATACCCCACCTTTCGTCCCCACATATACAAGTTGTTAAAAAAATTATAAATATAACATTACAAATAAGGCTGACTTAATCCAATGCCTTCCATCACTTCCTGATGGTTATATATATCCATCTTACGTCACTCAAGTAATATTTATTCTTCATATGCATTACACGTCTGTTCCAATGGAAAAACTGCTTCGTATTGAAAATTACTAACGTTAACACATTGTACTTGTACAGAATCTTCCATCTAGGGTTCAACATTACTATTACTTTATTAGTCCTTATGTCCAAATTAAAAGAGAAGCACACTTTACAATTATATCCAATTTACAGATGGGAACACTGAGGCAGAGAGGTTAGGTGACTTCTTTAAGGTCACACCACACCAAAAAAAGTATAGGGCAATGATAAAAATGTGTCCTCACTTGATGCTGTGTCTAGAATTTGCACTCGCACTGTCTGGTAGGTTTTAGGTAAATTCTGAGTCCAGAAAGATCTTCAATTTTTACATAAGAATATAATGTGTAAACCTGTAAAAGCATCCATGACTTCAATAAAATGGGGTACTAACAGAGATCAACTTAAAACCACTAGAAGACTAGAAGAAATTGCACATTTGTATAATGGAGTTCTGAAGCAGGAAAAGTTTTGTTGGTTGTTTTTTTCCCCCCCTCGGGGGACAGAAGGAGGATGGGGGAAGACTTTAGTAAAATTAAGTTTCTTCCACCTTACTCAAGCCCTTCTACCTATAAGCAAAAAATGCTGAAGCCTATGACCATATTAAATTATGAAGCTCATTCTCCTTTTGACGAAGGCACGATTTCTACTCCATATTAGTGGGAGCTAGCAGAGGACGTGTTTCATAACTCGGTGAACAAACTAAATAGTTATATAGATTCCAGAATATCCCAAGGAGAAAACTATGGGTTTAATAATGAAATATTAACTCTCTGGTGTGGAAAGTATTCTCTTCATTCTCTCCTTCAAAAACAAAGCACAGGGAGGTTTTGTATTTTCTTAAACATATGAGCTATTTTTCCATACCTAGCAAGTCCTATATTGAACAAGTTTTATAATTAACATCAAAGCAATTTGAAAGCTGCTTGACTTGCTAAAAGCCTGTAAACAAGCAGGAAGCAATAAGGTGGATTACAAGAGAAGAACATGTGTTGGGGGGAGGGGAGAGTATAAAACATTAAGCAGACTGATTACTAATTTTAATTTTAAACCATTTTTATAAGCCCTCTCCGTCCTACTGTCACTTCAGTTTTGAACTCTTCTGTAGCACGAGACACTTCTGTTTCACAACATCATAATAAAAACTTTTTTATATTTTATTCTTTTATTTTTAAGAATACCCTGAAGTAAAGGACGTTTTCTGGCAAGATTAAAGGATAGCTTGGTATTTTTCTTCCTTTCCTTTAGACACCATTTACTTGAATGTGAGATCCTAACTTTTCTTTAACTTAAAAATTAGTGTCCTGTATTGCACAGTCACCGTCTCAAAGTTTGGGGGGGGGGGGGGGGGGGCTTTTTGAT
>NW_005842219.1:166531-167924 GCF_000455745.1 Alligator sinensis
GGGGGGGGGTTCCTATTTTAAAGCAATATTTTTGCTCTTCTCGTGCTGATGCTGTCAAGACTCACACAAACCAAAAGAGAAATTTTCTAAGGACACAATACTGCAAATACGGAAGCAAACAAGACAGTACAGACTCTAGCCATAATTGAGAACACAGTACTAGAAAGGACTTCCTGGTCATTGAGTCCACCCTCCTGCAATTACAGGAAAGCTCATCATGCAACGTATTTTATAAGCTGATCAAGATCCATCTTAAAAGCCTTTATGGAACATTTCGGTTTCTCTCCTTTGCTGCTCTTATCAGGTAGCTGGTCCAGAATTGCACTACTCTGATGGTTAAAAACCACCTTCTAATTTCCAGGCTAAATTTTTCCTACCATTTTTTATGCTGCCTGTGCAGTGCCAACATTTGCCTCTGGAAGACAAGGTTATTTGGGTAAATGAGTTATCGTTTTTTAGACACGACTACAGCCAACACCCCCTGAAACCTTTTCCTCTAGCTCTTGCCCTCCTTGGGGCTGGATTAACCCATAGGCAAACTAGGCACATGGATGACAGGGGGGCCTGGTCCTTCCCTCTGTGGCAGCAGTAGCGCAAATGGCCCCATCCACCTCCCTTCCCTTCTGGGTGGGGCTGCTACTGATGCCCTAGGGACCGATGTGCCTTCCTCAGCCTCCGGTTTGCTCCAGGCACCAGGTAGAGAGAGGGCATGTGCTGTGGGGGGGGGGCGGCAGCAGCTGGGTGGGAGCGTGAAGCCCAGGTGGGTAGGGGGTGCGGGTGGTGGGGTGGGCATGTAGGGACTGCCCCACACTCTCCCCTATGGTGCACAGCCCCCACCGCCAGCAGCGGCAGCCCTCAGGGCACTCGTGGTCCACACAGGCCCAGGCACAGGGCTCGGGACAGCGCTGCAGGATGGAAGCAAGGAGCACAGCCGCACTCCTGGCTCCACATGGTGCACGTGCAGCTCCATGCTACCGGGGAAAGCCCGGAGTCAGCTCCTTCCTTAACCCCTGCTGTGCAGGTTGCGGGAAGTCGGGAGTAGGGAAGGCAACCAGCTCCAACCCGCACCGCTTCCCCTGGGTAGCACGCAGCTGCATGTGGGCTGCATGGAGCCTGGTGCAAGGGAGGTGATCAGTGGCCTGCAGGTGCTGTGCTCTTTGCTACCACCATGCAATGCTGGTCATAGCCACCTGTCGTGGGGTGCTGGTGCCTGTGCAAGCCCCGAGGGCAGCGGGTACCGTGCACCATGGGAGGGGAGTGTGGGGGGTCTCCACACCCTCCACCATCCCTCACACCCACACTCTGCCCCCACAACTCCCCTCTCACAAATACATGCCCACATACCCTATTTCCCCCCCCCCCCCCCCCCCCCCACCCCCCTCTCTTCAACCCT
>NW_005842219.1:167955-184346 GCF_000455745.1 Alligator sinensis
GCCCCCCCCACACCCCCCCCCACTCCCATCTCTTTGAAACGTTTGGTTTGTTTATAAGGCAGTGCTACTTTTTGTTTCCTCGCAGGACTTGGCAACACTGCTCTGAGCCCTGTTCCCCATGGGCGGCAGCACCGGGGTGGGGAAGGGGTCTCGACTTGCGCGGGGCCCATGAGTTTGTTTGCCTAGGACCCACTACAGGGTTAATCCAGACCTGGCCCTCCTATCCTTTTGTCTTGCTGGTGTCTACCCCTGGGGTCTCTTTATAGAGATCACACACATCCCTTTCTGAGCCTTCCTGTTGCTGACCTAAATAAGCCAAGCTCTTTAAGCCTCCTCTTCTAAGGCAGCAGCTCTCCTTTCCCTTCACCAGCCCATGAGCCCTCTTCTGCACCTGTCCCAATCTGAGCCCATCTCTTTTTGAACACGGTTGACCAAAGCCCTGTATGGTATACAGCAATCAAAGAAAGCATCCTGATTTACGAAAGCACTCAAGGTTAAAAATGTGCCTAAGTGCCTTAAGAGATGGATAGATTCTTAAAAGCTCTTATGAATCATGGTCTATGCTTATAAAGTTAACGTTATGTTTAAGCCTTTGCAGGATGAGTTTAACTTAGTACGGAGTGATAACACGGAAACCGATTACATGCTGAAGTGCCATGAAATTCACTTTGTAAGAAAACTGAAAATGAAGAATGCATCATCTTGCCAACTACAGCTTCCTAATATGTACTCTGAACAATACCAGGTAGCTTTCAGACAGAAGTAAATTCTTCCATTTGATACCACTGCCTTGAATGTTTTATTAGAGTATTCAGCGTTGATTATTTAATTAAATCTAGTAAGGGTATTAGGAAACAGGAATGCATTATGCAGCATTAAGGAAAGAATTGTGATTAAAATCAGAAGTGAAGCACAATATTTTTCTCTTAGCATCACTAACTTTCAATTCATGCAGATTCTTTAATTTTCCCGTCACATAAACGGCACTCTGTTTTACATCCTGGTAAGTAAAAATTGTTCCAGGGAACAGCAACGCAGGTCGGGCCCAAATGCCGCCTGTAGTTTTGTCTGTTCTACTGCTACATGCCCTTTCATCAGTCATCCCACCGCACTCCCAAATATGAGACTGTGACATGATGTCTATGGGGAGCAATGCGGAGTGGTAATGTTCAAGTATAACAGTTAATGATGGACAAGCATGTCACATTTTACCAATGATTCACTCAAACCGGGTCCTTTATCCTGTACAATGTCACTCATGTCTTCCCTAATGAGCACAAAGTTGAGAACTTCGAATTTGGATGTTGGCAGTTTCAGTGGAAACCCCCGCAAACCAATAAACAATCCCACCCCAAACCAAACACTGTATTGTTTGGTGAATTTTACCAAAAGTGGACAATCGAGGTGTGTGAAGTTACCTGAAATGAAGGGAAAAAAAATCACTTTGGGGAAATGATGAAATGTGGTCAACCTTTTTAACTTTAGAATTATACACATTGCTCATTATCCCTGCCAGTGCATGGAGATCAAGAAACTGGCTTGCAGTTGATCAAAAACAATGGAGAAGCACCAATATCATGACACATTCGTGGAAAGTACGAAACGTAGACTTCCTTGAGATGAAGGGACGCCTCTGAAGCTGGCAACAAGGGCGCCTTTCCTGTTCACAATCAGAGAATACTGTTACGTTCAAGAAATCTTCAGCCTTAATAATAGCATCACAAAGCATTGCTAGCTGTGAAAGCAATCATGAACGCATATACCTGGATTTCACACTGCTTTAGCTTACTAGATTGAGGATAACATTGGCACTCGTACGCATATTTACTCTTTGATTATAATGAGTCTGAACTAAAAAGCAGCCTTTCAGACCTTGTGAAGAATGAGCCTCTCCTTGAGATTTGCTCCAACTGGTGGACCATGGAGGCAGAGGTACTATTAAAAGTACATTTAGGTTGTGTAGAGTGAAAAAATATCCTGTACAATTGAAGTATAGGACCATATTTCATGGTCCTATCGGTTGGCAGCTAGTGTGGCAGTTTGCAGAACAAAAAGATCATGATTATGAGATGACTTCTCTTCGCATAATACAGAGTTATCAAGACTAGGGCATCATAACCATTTGCTACACAGAGCGCCATTATAAAGACCATCTTAGTCTGATGCCGTTTCCCCTGATGATGTCCTAGCAAAGAAAAAGCCAGATTCTGAAAAGTACCGAGAACCTGAAACTCCTGCCTAGTGATGGGAAAGTCAATGGAGGTTCGAGGTCACTTACACATGGTTGATATTTTCAAAAGAGATTAAGGATAGATTTTCATGTGCTCAGTGATTATACATATGGGCAGATTTTTGCACCAGTATCCATTAGAGCCAAATTTTGCCATGAGCACAGACACTAGTGAGACCAATTATTTATGCAACTGCTAGAGAACATAGCTCTCCAGCCACGCTGACTATCTGCAGACAGTGAGCACCTTTGAAATTCACAATCCAATGATTTAGATGTTCAAAACTTGGTGCGAAAGTTATCTAGTTAATTCTCATGAAACCCTGGTGAGATAGCCAGGTAAAAACCACTGTGTCCATTTTACAGGCAGAGAAGCTGGGGCAGAAAGGCAAAGGGATGTTTTAAGGTGACTCCGGCAGAACCAGGATTAGAATTCAAAATGCTCACAACCCCCAGCATTGACGGTCTTCTTCCAAACCACAAAGGTTTGCAATGCATCAGGTATAAAGGACTGGTAAACCTCTGCATATCCCCGTGTCGCTGAAATACTAAAAACAGGTTCAAGCCATGTTAATGTTTTTAACGCACAAACATTTCGCCCTGCTTTTAAATACATCGCAGCTCTCCCAAAAGCCTAGAAGACCTGTGACTGAGCCATACTACAAATTTTAAAAAGGTAACTATTACACCGCTCATCATAGTAAAGCACCACGACATTTTCCAGGCCTCTCCATCCATTTCGGGGAGGACGGTCAAATGATAAACACCACCCTGTGCAATAGGCCCATATTTTCAGGCAGGGTGGAGATTTGCTGCGGTGGGCAAGGAAGCATAAATAGCAAAATAATTAGTAAATGGATGGTGTAAGCTCAGAAAATTAGATATTTTCTAACTCACCGGTGGTCCAGAAACCAGTAGCTGCATACAGCACCTCTTATCTTTTTTTTTTTTTTTTTTTTTTAGCTTAACTCACTGGTAAAGCGCCTGGAGAAAAAACCTCCTTCTTCTTTCTAAGAAAGAAAACCCATTTTTGTCCAATTCCATTAGTCAGAGAGAAGCTCTCCACAGAGCAGCCATTTTGAGTCCATGGTACTTCACAATATGCATTTGCTTAATATATCTAGAAGGGCAAAACACCCTTACTTATCAATTTGACTCATGATTACTATTTCAAACAGCCTCAGACCCAGATGAACAAAAAAAGCACTTTACATAGCAATATATATGGAACAATAACATTGCCAGATGGTATCATACTGAACAGAATTAATTTCACACATGATGTTTTCAAGGTGTTAAAATATGACACAGTTTCTGCTAATAAAACATCTTCCTCTCCGCTCCTCCTCTTAAGAAAATGCTACATTCCCACTAGCCCATATTTTACATTATATGTGTTTTCAATTTTGATAAGGGCAGCTGATTGCTTGCAAACCTAATTACAGTCAAATGAAAGTCTCTCAGAACCATCATTAGCAATTAGGACCTGCTGGATTTGCAGTGTATCATTTAGAGAGGTATAATTCAATAGCTTATTGAAAAATTGCAGGTGAAACTGGTGATTATAAGAGGGAAAAAAAGCCTGTGACACGTCACTGCAGGCAAATCTTCAGTAAAGTGGCAGCTTCTATGAGCAGTTGATCAATGAATGCAGGTGTTTGCTTCAGCATGCCACAAAGCGCAGCTCATCATGTTGCTTAGAAAATGTTAGCTGCATCCTGTCATCTCTTGCTTGGTTTTGTGAATGGTTCTGGATTTCACATTGTGTGGCTGTGCATGTGTTTTTAAAAAGGAATCCAAAGGGCCTATCCAGGGACTTTATTAAATCTGCAGAGATGTGCGGTGCAGAACAATAGGTGCACGGAGCAATTCATAATTCTTCGGTGCTTTACACAGAATACCAAAATCCTTTTATGCCCATTGAGCTCAATTATACGTTATTAGGGCCTCAGCAGTTGTTTGGATGCTTTTGAGCAGCTGGGTGCCTTCAGAGATGACGCACTGGATACAGGGACTGTGGGTTAAGTACAGCTGGAGATTGCTGTGGTCCCTGCTCAGAAGCAAAACAGAATCACAAAATGTTTGTAATCCAAGCACAGTGCCACAAATGGCAGCTTTTGAGAGAGAAGATTGGAGACCGAACAGTGGAGTTCACTTGGGTGTCCTCGTGCTTGCTCGCTCCCTCCTTCTCTCTGTCTCTCTCTCTGGGAGTATATAGTAAAAGACAGTCCCTTTAAAAAAATGAAGTTATCAGATGGGCAGTACTAAATATTCAGCAATATTATAATGATATAATGACAATGGACAGGGCAGAGTAGCATTCAGATATATGTTTAGCCCGTTCAGAAAAAATCAGATCATCTCATTCATAAAGATTCTCCCTTCGAAACCTCTTCCAACATCAAATTGCTGCGCATCTACCCTCACAAATAACCCATTCCCCCACTTCCATCATCAGACCCTACCACTGCACCTTTCCCTGCTGCTCCATAAATTCCTCTTTCAACAGATAAATTCTTATTTCTGAAATCTCTACCATTTGCAAACGGCTCCTCAAATCATAATAAATGTCTACTTCTGCTTTTATCTCTTCTTCTTTTCCTACTATATTATTACATCCACTCGATATGTGTACAGTACTTAATCTCCCAGCTCACAGTTACATATATATTATCCTCTCTAGGTTTTAAGTGCTGTAATCTAAATTCTTCACAACTAGAGCCATGAAAAAGGTGATTTTCCAAATAGCTAGGTTGAGAAAACTAGACACGACGGGAAGCGTTCAAATATCACATATTAAAAGTATGCGACGGAGTATGTCTTCCAGGTGCTGTTAATAAGGTGAACTGAGCTCAACCAAACCAAGTAAACAGCGACCTGTTAACAAGACATAAAACCAACACACAACGCATGGAGCTTTATTATGCTAGCGCTCCCTTTAAAACTTTGTTGTACGGGATCTATTTTAAATTTATTTTAACATGGAATTGCAAGGCAGGCACACCAAAAAATACACCTTGTAGGTTGTAACAGAAAGGCTGAATCTACTTTTGACTTTAATAGAAACAGTTCTCCATAAACTGATTACCACCTTCTCTTTCTACAGTCAACTAGAAAAAATATTAGCTGATAAAAGTATCACCGGCTAACAGTATTTTCGACAAGCCAAAGTCAAAGGGAAAGTTTTCTTTGGCTTCAGGGATGAAGAAGTAAGTCTACAATAGGGCTAATTTGGCCTCTTGTGAATGCCCTATATTGAAAAACCCTCTGTTTTCTTGACTACAATGTGTTCTAGGCCCAATTCCACTTTGAACTTCAGCAGCAACTGAAATCCACGGATTTCCACAGAACCGTTCCCGAGTCCTAACAATTAAGAGATTGATAATTCGGTCCTTTGTTGCGTGAGTGCGTGCGTGCAAAAAGATATATATATACCCATGTGCATGCACACAGCATGGATATGGTATCTGCACCAAAATCTATTCTATAAGGACACGATTGCCTTTTTTTCTCTTTGGTGCTGCCTGGAGTCACCAGTACAGATTCAAGAAATTAAACAGTTCTACATGGCTGCATATAATGCACAGAGCTGGTTGTTTCCCTCTCGAAGCCCACCCACAATTTCATTTTCAATTAGCAGCTCTTGGAAAGGCAGTAATAAAAGCAGTTGCTAAAGAGCACTCACATGTCATTGAAAGACTGCAAACCCAAACTGTAAATAGCACATTGTAAATCGCTTGTCACCACTGTCATCTCTTGCTGGAATCGCACAGCAAGCGACAATCAAACCCATCTGCTCAGCTCCCCCAACCAATGCCACCACAAACTATACAGATACCACCCACCTTCCACTTCTCTCTCATTACCTGTCATGTAGAGGCTTGTACAAGCATGTGCAAAGACCATTATTGACTGCAAGCACAGATTAAAACACAGAGCACAAAATGGTTATTCCATCTTCTGCAACTCAGATTTGTTGCACTACTAAAGGATACAACCATTTCGGCACCAGAAGAAAAACATGATATGATTAAATCCAGAGAACTATTAGCTTCATCAATGAAGAACAAGGAGGAAGGGGTGAGAGGGGCCATACAAGGCAACCCATCAAGCATTTGCATTGTTGACTTTAGGGTCTATGGATAATGGGTGTATGAATCAAGGACATGAGGTACTAATGTCTAAGACATAAAAGGCTTAATATTGTCAGTCTCTAGTCCCCTGTCCTCCTCTTAACTGATCCATGCATCAGCAAACAAGCACCACACAAGGAAATACTTATAATTGCTGGGTACCATCTTTGACAGAGTTTGGATGTCTCTTCCTTTCTCCATTCTCCCTGCCCTCATTCAAGCTCATCTCTGTCCGTCTTTTCATCACTCCTTTTCTTCTTTTTATTCATCACCTGCCACTCCTTTTCTTTTCAGGTCATTTTCTTAAACCTTCCAAAGGTGTGTGGATTGGCACTCAATAAAAAGCCAGGATCAGCATAAGTGGCCCTCACTTAAGCGAGATGGTAATAGTAATAGGCTCTTATATGTTAAGTGAACCAGCTGCTCACCCAGTGTGTTATACCAGGATTACCATTTCAGAAATTCATACAGTGGGTTTCTTTTTGCTGGGGGAAAAAGAACAAAACTAAAAAACCCTCCCTATACACAAGTGTTGAAGAAAATGCTGATTAGGATAATGGAGCTGGGTGGAAGAGCAAGGGGGGAAGGTGGCTTATTCTTTTAGGCCTGTTGTCCACACACCCCTTAACTTGAGAGAGAAAACAATGAGCTTATGCACAAAACTTGGTTGTACACAATTTTCACCAGCAAAATGCTTTATTTGCCAGTACTGCTTAACATAAAAATACTCATCGATATTTAAAAATTATTATTTGTATCCATTTGGAATTGCTTGCTTTTAAAAGGTATTGGGAAAGCTAAAAGAAAATAAATACAAAACACACAACCCACAAAGAAAACTTAAGGAAATTAAACTTAAAAAGGAAGGAAAGAAATATTCTGATGAGTCTTATGTATGCTAAATACCTTCTCAAGTCTCCTTGAGGTGTTTAATAAGTATATTTATAAAAACTCACAAAGCAGAGAGTTCAAAAGTCCTCTCACTAGTAAAATATGAGCTTTAATTAACCTACGGTTTCACATTTTCTGGATTTCAATAAACCTGTAGGCACTACAAATAGCTGGATAAATACCTGCATGAATACTGCAAGGATTTCCTCTGAAAACTAATTAGCAGCCCTTCCAACAGCCGACTTGAACTAAATCTATTTGATGAGAGCGCTTCATACTGTAAATCCTGCATGCAAGAGTTACTTTCAGATAACACATTTCACAGAGAGGCATATCAGACAGAACTGTTAACCACTGGTAAAGCCATGAACATAATCTCCAGGTATAAAACACTTCCCCCCCAACAGGGATGTACTGTAGCCAGGATTTTATTCCAGCCCAGGAGAACAAGTGATGGCATTATGATTATATCATCTTGCAGCAGCAGCAGAACATGCACATCTGTGAATTCAGAATTTCATACTAGAAAAAAGACAAATGAGCTACATTTACATACAAAATGAAGTTGTAATAAAACACAACGATTTCAAGGCAAGTCCCTGCAGTCCTTATGCTTATCCAGGTCCTTACATCTCTGCCAAATTTAAAATTATTGGCCCAATTTCCCTCTTCCTCTGAGCTGATGTTACCATAAATCTATTGACTTCAATGAAGTTACTCCCAATTCAGAGACGAAAGGGTATGAGTCAAAATTTGAATCAATGGGAGACTAATTGTGTGCTAGGAAATGAGGAGTGCTGGCTGGGAAAAATAACAGTAAAGTATGTGATTGTGAAGCTTATCTTGGATGTTAATCTTGCTGGGGTGATCTGACCCCAGCTGACTTCCTGCCCCTTGGGCAGGTGGCTGGACCTGATGATCTTGCAAGGTCCCTTCCAGCCCTAATGTCTATGAAATCTATAAGCACTACAGGGAAGAAGGATATATATATTTTTTTATTACAGGAAAATTGCTTGTGGAAACTTTAATTCTGGTTTCAACAGGATCTTTACTATCTGGGTTAAAAGGAAGGGGAAAAAAGGAGCGAATGCTTGCCATAAATACTGTACATAATAGCTCTGAGTATGTCTTCTCAAATAAGTTTTACAGTCTTTTCCATGACATCTCTTTCTCAGTTTAAGTGCCCGAATTGCTTGGATCTGTCAGCACCTACACCTCTCACGAGACAATGTTTTTACCTAAGGAGATGTACCCAAATCACACTTACTAATTTATATTTGGGAGGGTATTTTATTTCTTTTCAGGAACTCTTCTCTCAGTCTTATCCCTCTGGAATTAAGCAGAGTGCTCCAATTTACCAGCTAAAAGGGAAACCATTTTCTTCCATGACATTTTTCAGCTCAATACCTTCCAAGTTAGCGTATATTTATTCTTAAAAACACAACCTCCCAAATAACCTCCATCAGCAGTCAGGCTGAATCCTTTATTACTTAAGCACCGAGTAGAAAAGCTTTCATCTGACAGCATATTACATCATGGGAATCAAATGGGGCAACAAGTCAAGTTTAACTGCACAAAGCAGACATGCTTAAATACAGTTCGACACACCAAAAGGGAAGCAAGTAAGAAATTAGTGCGTAAGCCTAGAAAATGGTCAAAGAAACACAGCAGCTTCTCCTACTCTTCAATCCCTTGACTCAAACACACGGTTAATTCCCTACGACCGACTGCTCAGCTTTTACAGACACAGATACATTGCAGAAATCACCCATTCAGTTTCTAGATAACAGTACTGGAGCATAACACAATTGTTGCACTGCATTTCTTAAAGATGGCTTACCACCCTTCTAAAATAAAAATAAGAAAATCAGAAGAGATCACAGAATCAGTGCATATGGAAGAGAAGACATTTTTCAAGCTGTTTTCTAAGCTGAACCACCTTGCAATCACTGGTCTTTCCATATAGACTTTTGCTTTCAAAATAACAGCAGAAACAATTTGGTTGCATACTTTTACAACCCTGTTTATTAAAGTTCAATAAAAAGCCCATGTGCTTGTCACTCAATGTCCTCGGTTTACTCTTGGCATTGCCTTCAGCTGAGACCATTACAAAACTTAATCCGGTCTCACTTTTATCCACACCTGTTTTTTCTTTCAGGGTCTCTGTTTGAGTTGCCCACAGCAGACGACAATTTATTTACTGACCAAACTGTTGCCATGAAAATTTATTTAAAAAAACAAAACCAAAAATAAGTAAAACAACCCTCCCCAAAAGAAAGAAATGATTCTATGGATTTACTGCACAAATTTAGGCCATCCTTGACTCTTTTTTTTTCCACTTAACCTTAGCATTTTCCATCTTGGCTGCCGAATGTGCACATAAGCTGTCCATGCCTCCAAAGGGTGAGTTTTGCCATGTACAACAGAAATAAATGCAAAGGATATATCGTTTTTTTCTGATCACAGAACCTTTGAAAGCGAGGCTACTTTTCTGTACCTTAACTGGCAGAGAAATCACTATTTATTTCGGTACCGATTCCTGAATTATGTACCAAAGTGGCCAGGCTCAAACACCATAGTCCCCAATCCTATACGCTCGTTCATTTGCTCACCTATGCACTGCAACTACTGTGGTTAGGAAACAACAGCATGGGCCAGGTGCAAGGTTCTCGTTTAGGGGCCCGGCGATTAGTCACCCAAAAAAGACCGCGCTGGTACTGCAGACGTTATACAAATGAGTTTCTTGTACAATAATGAGTGCTCCCGTTCCATTTGTCTTGATTAGCAGCTAACTCCTTTCTCCACTGTCTCACTTTGCCCTTAAGTTTTTGAAGGGAGTCTGATACTTCTTTATACACGTTTAAAAAGACAGTGAAAGCGCAGTTCCGCCACATAGCAATGCTGGTAAAGCCATCTTCTGAATATTGAGACATTAAGCCTATTGCCTAGTTAGTCTCACAGCCAGCTCAAGCGTGGCTCTGCAATCCAAGGAAAGAACGTCTAGCCTCTGCGCACTTGCACCTGGCGTCCTTGCACAGGTCTCTCCTTCCTCCCGTTTTCAAAGTACATACCCGCACAGTTTACCTGTCCCGAGACCAGGCAAGCTGCTCATCAACAAAGCCTATAGCTGCTAGTTGCCCCACAGTCAAACTAGGAAGGAATCGTAACAAAAAGGAAAACTCCCCAGATCAAGCAAGCGGCTTCAAGTTCTAGGTAAGATATGTGGGTATCCAACACCGCCCCCGCTCCCTCCACCGCATAACTTGTCTCCCACCTGTCTGATGCCCTTTGGTAGTTTCTTCCTTTTCCCAAGGTGCTGGCAAAGATTACGATCATTTTCTCGATCCGAGCTGTACTGGTGGTGGTGAAGTCTGTTCTTTTTTGGGTGGAATGACAGCCCATTGGTAAGTGCTTCCCGTTTCTTCTTGGCGAGAGGGTTCTGCCGCTTCTCCACGCGTTCCTGAGGCTTCAGTGCTACATCCTTCTGCACATGGGGGGAGGGCAGGAGAATAAAAACAGAACTACTGGTTATTATTGGTACAGACTAAGAAAGATCACGTTTTAATACTGAAAACAAGCTCATTGCCTTTGTGCAGGATTGTTTCTAATAAAATAAACTAGGACAGATGCTTAGGACACAGCATCTTGCTGTCCAGTATGCTACAGAGACGTGCAAGAAGGAAGCCAAATTCATACGACTTAAATTAGTGACTATCCCAACGTCAACTTGCTTTTAGTTAATAGACCCTCCTCCAAATGTTTATTTAAACTGCAGCAGTTACCTCAATTGATAACTAAAACCAGTAAGAGGGTAAAAGTCAAGGCAATCAATGTTCAGTCAATGGTAATGCAAAGAGATGGAGCATTTTGCAATCGTTAGAGAAGGGGATTGAAAGCAGAGACTCAAAGTCTCTTCCTATCCCTGCTATTCACTTAAACTGCTAAAATCCCAGTTTCATCCATCTGTGAAATGGGTGACAAGAATTTCCATGTCCTCCTCTTATATTGGTAGATAATGCTCATTGAGTCACAAGACCAAATTAGGGTGGGTAAATCAGCAGTGCTCCATCCATTTTAGTAACATATGCAAAACCATTATGAGAAATTTGCACCAAGTAAGGCTACAACCCACAGGTTTTAAGCTCGGAAGGAACAACTGAGATCATCTGCAGAACCACCACTCGACAAACAGGGAACTTCATCTAACATGTCAAGCACTGAGCTCAGGAACTTGTGGTTACATGTCGTGGAAATAAATCAGAAAACAATGCAATGCTTCAAAACTATACAGCAATTACGAAGAAATGGACACTGCATCTGTTTTCACCGGAAACATATGGTATTTTACCATTAACATTACCATTTTTCTTAAATTCATCCTTAAAATGACCAGATTACAAAGAGCCCATTATACCAGTCCTTTTATACTTTTACCCAGGGGTTTTGTTGGGTCACAGCCTCACTACGTATGCCTTATAATTGTTTAAAAGGGTCCGGTATACATTCCAAAGCTTTGTGAAGTGGGCAGGAGGGAATTTTAGGAAAAATACTCCCTTAATGACTAGAAAGCTTCTACAGAAACATTCCTGCGCCGAAGGACCTGAATGGAACAATGGCAGAATTCCAAATGCTCATAAAGTGTCTAAAGAGGCAAATACTTCCATTTAGAAATGACTAATTCCTATTAGCATTAATGACTGCCCTTGGATGGACCCAAAATCCCCCAGGACAGAGTGCGCACAGCTGGGTTAACTTTTTATATCATACCCCAAATTCAAGTCTTGCTGAAAGTTGTGTTGAGTTCCATGACTGTTTGGTACTTTCCATATGCAAAGTCCTGGCTACTCCAAGACTTTGGGACAAATGCATGATATAGCCAATGTTTGACAGAGGCAAGCGACTTCTGGGGTTTTTCAGTTGACTGAACAAAACAAATTTTCTGAGAGGGAGAGGAGACAGAGAGAGAGATTCCCCCAAAACAACCACTCTGCTCACAGTTATAAAGAGAAAAGGAAACACCTCCTATACACAGCTTGGAATTACAAATATCTTAAAGCTGATCTTGCATCCCATTTAGTGGACTGGCTTAGGAGAAAATGTATGGGCCTTGGCACAACACAGTTCAAAACCCAAGTTCTTCCAAAACAAATATCTGCTCATCTCTGGCTCTCCCTCTACTGGGTACATAACCAATGGCTGCGGGCAAAACTCTACTGCATTGAAATCAAAGGTAAAAACTCCCACTACTTCCAATAGAACCAGGATTTGGCTGTTAGAAAAGCAAATTATTACTGTTCTCCATCTGCAGAACAGATTGATGCAGGATGCAATTGAGCAAAACAGTGCAGTAAGATGGGAGGGGGGAGGAGAGAGATTAAACGCATGTGAACAGTGCGTTTTGCACCAAGGTAGGATAAAAATTACACAGCCTGTCAGTCCTCATGCTTGAGGGCATAAACTGCTCAGGGATCATTTCCCCCACCCTATACAGCACAGTTCTGCACAAAGGACCAGATATGATATTTATTTATCCTTCTCTCTCCCAAAAGCATCTAAGATACTCCAAACAGATTACATAGATCACTGGCTGAGTTCTGCTACAATAGTTCTTGTGTTCCTATTTTTTAAGCTACCGTGGAGCAGAGAAAGAGACTGAACAGGGTTAAGTTAACAGGGTATGGATGTGCAGTACACCTGGGGCTCCACTCGAGCAGCCTCTCCATGGGCCTCGAACATTTGAACAACAATATTCTATGGTCCCTTCAGACACAGCCATCAGAGGGCAAGGCAGAAAGATGCATACCTCCACCCTTTCCTTGCCATGCTCTCTTCAATTTCTAGACTAAGACCAAGTAAATAAGAAGGACAAGGGAAGCTGGGAGAAAGAATAGCTCCCCTGCTATTCTGCAAAGGGGTGCCCTGTCAACATCACTCATTACCCACTTCAGGGGTTACCACTACTTTAATTCCCTCGAGGGATGTTGAGGAGGAAGAACATTTTGGTCAATTTTGGAAATCTGTTGGGGGGCGGGGACCGAGATGGAGCTGTGAGAGGCTTTAACAGGGGGACATGGGGAGGGGGAGTGGATCCTGCTGCTATGTGCACCCCCAGGGGAGCCATGGGGGGGCGTGTGACCCCCCCCCCAGATCAGTGTGCAGAGCGAGGGTGGGCTTCCATTGCAGGCTGGGGTTGGGGGCAGCTCCAGGCTCTTCCCAGCAGGGTGAGGCGGGGTGGGCCAGGGCTGTGCTAGGGGCAGCTGTGACAGTGCTGGGGTTGGGGAGCCTATTGGGGCTACAGAAATCCCAAAATTCACTGTAGCTCCCCTATAACCCCACCTCACAGCACTGCTGGCGCCCGCCCCAAGTGCAACCTTGGCCCAACCCCCCTGCCAGGAAGAGCCCAGCGCTCCTCCTGGCCCCAGCAGCAGCCCACCCTCGCTCTGCACACAGATCCAGGGGGCACACGCCCCTCATGGTTCCCCCAAGAGGGCACGTAGTGGGCTGCTCCCTGCCCCGGATGGGCAGCACCTGCCCCAGTCCCACTCCCTCCCTCACTGCAGGGGCCTTGATCTGCCCCTACCACCACCCCTTTCTTCCCCACCCCCTCCCCCCAACATACTTACCAGCCGGACATTGCTCTGCAAGCTGCCAGGCTGGCTATGTGCATGCATGCTGCAGCTGCACACATGGCATTTATCAGCGACATTATCAGCCTCATCAGCCAAAAAAGCCAATTGCCGATAATGTCAATTTTCCTTTTATCAGTGTTGATACAATATGGACCGATGTATCGGTGCACCTCTAGTAGACGATATTTCTGTTCTACTTTGAAAAAGCAGATTACACCAACGACACCCTTATTCATGGCCTGTTGGCACCACTATCATAAGAATAATAAACTATGATGACATTACGGTGACAGCTTCTGTACAAGTTCCTAGACAAGATTTAGATAAGATAAAAGAGATTTACTAATACGTAGTGTCAGGTATTATTTTCGACAGGTACATATGGCATTGATTCAAATTACATAGCAGATCCAGTGAACGCTGCATTTCTGTCTTGGTGTTTATCTCCTTCTCGCACACAAACTCTGGCAATATTAAATAAATAATACAAGCATATTACACTTGGTTTAAAACCATCTTATTCAAAAGTATCTTTCATCACTAAGTGCCCTAAGTGTATCAGGAAGGTGCCTCAAAAATGTATAAATATGTAATTACATACAATTCAATACAAAATGTGCATTAATATTTATGAGTGCACCATATAATAAAAAAAAAATCCATTTGTTTTATTTCTATCGGGCACATTAATCAACCCAGTCCCTCTGTGCGTGCCTTAGCAGAGGAGAGCTGCCCATGCTGAATGGACTCCTGCCGTGACATTAGGAAGCAGGCAGCTGCTGAAGTCTGCTGGGTGACAACACAATCATCTCAGCTCCAATTAATATTAAGATTTCTGCCTGGACATAGGAGGTGGGAGAAGGAAAAAAAAAACCCCACTATTGCAGCACATTTCAAGAAACATATTTTTTTCCTAAGGTGGGAAAAATTGAAACAACTGTTTTTTTTTCATAAAATACTAGGGTTCAGAGAAAATGCTAGGGCTGAGCTGATCTTTTAATGCCATTTAGAAAATACGTTCATGCTTGTTCCAACGGGTGTAGTTGGAATCTGAACTCAGATTTACTCATGGATGTGAGAGCCTGAATGTCCTCAACCCCTCACTCTGGAGTCGATAAACAGGGTCTTTTGGAAATTGTGATTTTGCAGATTTTGTGAAATCCGGCGTTGCCCATGAAATGCACAAAAAACAACAAAAAAAAACAACTTACTGAAAATAAAATGTTGGTTCCCCAGAGGGAGCCAGCAGTTCTTAGGGCACTGTGGCAGCCCACCAAGGGTGGGGGCAAAGGGGGAAGGAGTGCTGCCCGCTCAAAGATGGCTGCTACCCCCACCCCTTGCCACTGATTGGTTGGGAGGGCTACTCATCATGTGGCTCTGCCTCCTCTGCCAACCAATGGCAAGGGGTGGTGTCACAACAGACACCCCTTGCAAGCAATCAGTGGTAAGGGGTGGGGCCATATGATAGGCAGCCCTCCCAGACAATTAGTGGTGAGGGGTGGGGCTACCGGAGCCCCTCTGCCAATCAGAGGCATGGGGGGGGGGGCGGTTACTGGACGCACAAAATAGCTGCTGGACCCCACGTTCTGCCCGTGAAAATCGGCAGGCAGCCATCTCGAATGCAGGAGGGCACTACTGATAAGTGCTTTGGACCTGGCAATATTTGCAAGCAAACATGCAGGAGAGGGTACAGAGACAAACAAAACCTACACAAGACAACTGGTTATTCAGAGAGATTTCCAAAAAGTTGGATGTCTAGACTATACAGCTGAGAACCGGAACTACGACAGCGACGCTAGCAGCATGCACTCTGTGTCATTACCTTGTAATCTAACCAAACAAGCACACTAGCAAACAGCTGTACAAACCACGTCACTAAACCCAGACAACGTTAACAATTGCAGTTTGACGGCTACTGAAGTTGTTAAAGGATCTTGGCAGCCTGGCTTAAAAATAATGTTTAAAAAAAACCCCGAAACACAGTGTGCTCTCTGTCTTGTAAGAGTTCTTAGAGTTCATGGGTGGAAAATGTCCTAAGATTTCAGTGCCGCTCTTAGTTCTGCTTAGTAATTCACCACTTGGCAAGAGCAGCAGGACTCAAAGGCCTGAGCATGATGCACCGACTAGTCCCTGGAATCTTCCAAAATCAGAAAGTAGCAGGAGATGGTTTTGAGAGTCCTCCATGTGCCTCCTGATAGAATAGCCTAAATGAAATTATAGCTGTTTTATGCTGAAACAGAAGGATTTGGAAACATCAACACAAGATAGGCAAGCAGGGGCAATGCAAAAAGAGGAAAGGCTTCTTCAACTGTGGAAATGATATGATATTAGCAGTCTGGGACCTGGAGAAAATGCAACTGTGCTGACCGTGTTAGCAGACCCGCTAACCAAAGCCATTTTGAGTTACTAGACAGGTTTCAGAAAAGCGTGATTTGGTTGCTTTGTTTTTATAAAATTACTATCCAGTGCCTCCCGCGCGTCCTTTGAAAAACAAAGCCAAGCGGTTCA
>NW_005842219.1:184377-196520 GCF_000455745.1 Alligator sinensis
GAGAGGCTGGGCAACAAACTGAAGATGAAACACTGAATCCGCCTGCGAGACCCTATGTGGTGATTACAGATGAAGGCAGGAAACAATAGAACAGCAACTTGCTGTCTGCTGGAGATATGTTTTATAAACAGCTTCTGTAGTGGGGAGATTGCTTTGATTTCTCATCCCAAAAATCATTTGCTCACGATATCGCTGATAAACAAGAGGTGCCTATTTGGGTGCCATTGATTTAATTACACACAAAAGACTACAGTTCAAGAATGTTGTTAAGGTTGGCAAGTCAAGCACTCAGAAGTTAGGAAACGCCAGAATTAAGGTTACGAATGCAACCTCCTTGCACTTACGCATTGCGATACAATCTTTAATTACATTTTCATACACTATTATTTCCCCAGCACATGGAGTGGAAGGCATTTTCTCTTTGTTCAAACTGTAGACCCATGACTTATTTACTTGCATTCTATTCAAGCACTACAAAATTATTAATTTCCTCGTGGGTTTTCCTGTATAGCTTATCAACATGACATCCAAGTGCCTCACAAATATTAATGAACTTGTTTTCACAATGCCCTTTTGAGATGAAGGGTGTTTATTATCCCCATTTCACAGATGTGGAAGAGAGACAGAAACTTTATGGCCAGAATTAGTTGGTGTTTTGAGTGCCTAATGTGAAGCACCTAGGCCTGATGTTTAAGAACAATTAGCATTACATAGCCATTTACATACTCAAGCACAACTCTCATCAACTTGGCTTCACTAGTTTTATGCAGACTCTCATCGACTTGGCTTCGCTAGCTTTATATCACAATCTCCCCCTATACCTTCCCTTATAACAGTTCCCGGTTTCCTTCTACTCGCAGCCAGTTTTTCCTCTCTCACCCTACCATCTTCAGTCCCAAGTTTCTGTTATACCACTTCTACGCTCCTCGTCCCTTCCACTGCTCTGACCCCCATCCAGACCTGTTTTTCTCCCTAGTGAACTGGAATCAGAGGACTTCTCATTCTCACAGTCCACATCCAACAGAGCAGTCACCAAGATCTCTGCTGTCAGTTTAGGCACCTAGACTCAGACCTGACAGGGGACGCCCAAGCCTCAAGCAGGAACCCACTTACACACTGCACAAAATTGAGCAGTTCAATTTAGTCTCTACTCAATGCGCCCAAATTACAACTTCTTTGCAAAATTCAGAAGGCTTTTCACATAGACAGCAAAAAGCCCATCCCTAACACAAAAGCTATGTGCTCCAAAAGTTCAGATCCAAAGAATATGGAAAGCAAGGGTTCCTATAGATGTGCTCCAACACGTTTTAATTAGATTTGATTTATCGAGTCTGCTCCGTGTTCCTATTAGGATGCTGCAGCGTAGCCTCATCATCACATGTATTAAGCCCCCCGCATTTCAAAGTGGTTGCGGGGGGTGCTTTAATTAAACCTCGTCGAGTGAGGTTTAGTTAAAGCATCCCCATGGCCATTTTGAAATCTGGGGGGCTTAAAACATGTGACGATGAGCTGCTTTAATTAGAGTAGCTGTCTAATTAAAATGCACGCGCCCTCTACCCCCAACCTCTCAGCATATGTATGGTCAGTCTAAAGGTTTGCAAAAACAAAGTTACCAGAATTTTTACAACTGAGCAAATCAATGCATTTTCCTTAACACCGTTCTCAGAAGTGGCTCAGTCGCTTGGGCTGAAATCTTCCAGAAGGAACTGAGCACGAAGTAGTCACATCACAGTGAAAAGTTTTACCTAAACACTAACAATTCAGCAAAGTTATATGCAACTAAAACAGACAATCCTGGTTTGGGGTGTGCTTGGCAACCTTAATACGTGGTGCTAACAGCCCTGCCTATAACATACATTTGTCAGTCCTATGATGAGACAGATTTTTCTGAAACCTACTGCTGCTGAAACAGTCGCTGTAGGACATTTTGATTTGTGTTCTGCCGGGACTTGGTTAAGGAACATACAGATGACAATCATGTCCTAGAACTGTACTATGCATTCGGATGGTATGCTAAGAACTATTTTGTATATGGCCTTTATAAAATGTAATGTATTACCATCATACTAGAAACAGGAAAGGAATGTGCAATACATATTTTAGTCGTCAAACCCCCATGCGTGGATCAGGACTTTTCCAAATGTAGTCGATGTTTGAATTCTCTTGTTATTGTTTCTAACTATTTTCTACAGCTTGTTGTTCAAAATCAGATCTGGGCTGTTTGTGATTAGTTACATGGGCTACATGATATTGTTTCGGCTTCTTGGCGGAATAACAGCATCCCATCATGATCCAAATTAAGATAAACATTTAAACAGGCTTTAGTCTCACTGAAGCCAACAGGACTTAAAAACACATTTAAGTATTTGGTTAAATAGGAGTCAACTATTGAATCAGGAATGTAATCGGGTTTCTGACCTGAACTCTCACAGAAGGCATACTTAAAATGAAATTTCTGCCAGCATTCGAGCACCAGAGATTACAATTTGCCGTTCCACAACCTGTCTTGACAGCAGAACTTAAATCATAAAAACCTTCAAAGAAAGCAGGCATTAGAATGGGCTAAGACAACTGACACAGCTTCCTTTTAACACTGCAATGGACATTTGTGAATAATTTTTGCAATAGTCACCTGCCCCTACAAGTGCTATACACAATAAGCCTGCATCTAAAACCTAAAGAGGGGATACAAAATGTCATGCAAAATGTACTCCATCAAAGCAAAGATAACAAACTAATATACCATTGATGTTTATTGGGTGGGTGGATGGATAGATATCAAAGCAATTGATCTTTTCTCAGTCTTAATCCATTTACAAACAACCGCTAACCGATTACATGCCCTGTCTTCTCTCCCTTCCCAAAGCCCTATTCTAGAGTCACTGAGGGTGGTGAATGGTCTTCATGAGTTTTTGAAGACCAAATAAGCAGAAACGCGCTGGAAAGGTTGCTGTCCAGAAGGCACCAAGAAATGCCAAGCTCGGACCATGCAGCCAGCGAACTGTTTACTTGGAGCCACCCACCTCTGTGGGGAAGGCAAGGGACAAGGCTGTCAGCGGGACTAAAGGACAGAAACACACAGATGATTTTGTTCAGGCTGATTTAGTCAAAGACTTCTGTACTCCTGCCAGCAGGGGGGAAAGAAAGCCCTAAATCAACAGAGCTCTTCTGCCTGCCTCCACCGCGGTACTAGACCTTCTCGCAGGGATTCTGTGGAGCTCATAACAATGCCTTTACACCCGTTTGGGATATTTCCTCAAATTTCCCTTTTTTTTTTCCTGCAGGCCTGAATGGACAGTACCCCCATCTCACTCAAGCTCTTCCTCTCCGCCTTTTTTACTTAGGTATGCCATTTTGAATGCCAACACAAATACTTAGATCTAGCCTACTGGCGACGGCTCAACACAAATCTGTCCCTGCACTTCATGAATTCTTCCAGTCTTTCCAAATCTTTTGATGGATACTTTCTTCTCCCTTCCCTATGCCCCCATATGTCCCTATGCTCCTCCCGTTTCTGCACCTTCATTATTTAGCATTATAAAGCATTTGGGGAAAACACGTTATAGGAAACACTATAGACAACAAAGGGTCTGTAACGACACTGTGCCAATTTATACCATCTGCGGCTCTGACCCTGTCTGCTCACAGACATGTAAGTGTGGGCCGAGTCTGGATTCTGATTCTGAATGGTTCTCATGTGACAGGAGTGTACCACTAACATGATGCTTCATCTAAATCACACTTTACATTATTGGCATCTCTAAGCCTGCATGCAAAGTGTAGCTCTTGGAGCAAAGGGAACTCGATTCCCTATGGAAGTATATTTATTTCACAGTGCTAGATGTGCTCGGTACGCCATGTGAGCGGCACAGCCACATCTTCACTGAGTGTTTGTTTTCTTTGTTTGAGGAATGAAAAGGAAAAGAAAAAGGGTGTGGAGAGAAAAAGTCCCCAGAGATGCCTGCTTTAAATCCTCATGCCAAAAGAAAGAGTATTGCTGCTCTTTCTTGCTGCTCAATTATGATTATAGAGGAGGAAGAAAGGAGTGGCTAAATGCTCCCTTCCCTAGGAAAAGGAGAATTAGACTCCTGTACTGCGACACGCTAGGTGCATAACTATGTAACCATTTCTATACAGCACCTTGTGTTCCAATGGCACCCAAAAGGAATTTATGAATTTAAATCACACACACGGATGATTTCATCCATCACTGAAATGCATCCACTTCTGGGCAGAAGACAGAAACAAACAAACATTTCATGTGGACTCCTGAATTCTTACCAAAAAAAAAAGGCTTGGATTTTATTAAGAGCCGCTTGACTTGCTCTGACCCACCGAACCTTTCCCCCTGCAGAACACAGTGTTCCCATAGTAAGAATCCTCATGAAAAAGATTGCGAACAAGCATTTTTGCAAATGAGCAATGACAACTTGAAACAAGAACCATTTGTTTTGACACACCCACTGGTTTCAGCCAAAAATGCCGATTCTTTCATTACGTGAGGTTTCCAACGTCTTTTGAATTTCTTATTTTGTAGATCTTATATTTTCAGTTTTCTTTTGTGGTTGGAATGAAAGGCATTTTGCAAGGTAAAAATTTTGCAAGGACAGGGGGGGAAAAAAAAAAGAAAAAAGAGGGAAAATCTCCACTTATCAATTCCTACCCATAGGGCAATTACTCTTTCCTGCCTCTTTTACTTTCCAAATCTGTTGATGAATACTTTCTTCTCCTTTCCCTATGCCCCTTAGTTGCTTTCTTCCTCCCATTTCTGCAGACCTGTTACAGTTCATTCCTCCTTTACTCCCCCCATATTCCTCCTTTATTTCGGCTGTCCTCAAAAGAGCCCAGGGCCTGTAGTCTTCTCCTGGGGGCTCTTGAAGATGGCCAAATTTGCCACCAAGCAGAGTATTTGGGGTCTGGCTCATTATGTACCATGCCTTTCCCCAACCTAAAGGTCTTTTCAGGATATAACAAATGACATTCTCACTGGCAGCCCTACAGGAAGGCCAAGGACTGAGTGGGCCAATGAATCTTAATGTTCCCCTCCTAAATTAAGTCTGGAATAGGCAGAAGGTGTACGTGAGCTCAGACATCTATTACCCATTCTATTCCCATTCAAAGGCTTAACAAATGACTTCAACCTCCAGGGCCCTCGAACTGGCACTATTAGCTAGCACAGCATTCCTTGTTTATAAACATCATTAGGGATTTATAAGTCAAGTCAGGAGCTCCTCCTTGTCTCGTAGAAAATTTGTTATAGCATCCAAAGCATTCCAATAACCAGCTTCTGCTGCCAAAAAAGTGCCCCATTGGGGGAAAAAAATTAAAATAAACCACCTTTAAAAACGGTTAACTTTCTTGCCTCAATACTCTTCAAGAGGACAGTACGACTAAAAGCAGAAAATCTCATCTCCAAGGCTTAAATGCAAGGAGGAGCCACAAGGAGGGAACCTGAATGGGGAAAATTAACCAAGAGGCAGATTTAGAAGAGAAGGGACACAAATCTAGGCCTTCTTTACTCTCATCAGAAAGGAATCCTCAAGGACACTCTGGACAGCTGCATTAATTAGAGCAAAGATAAGGCTGCAAGCTTTCCTTCTATGAAGTGTTAGCCTTGCTTCATACGAACTTCAAGGAAAGATGACTCTCATAAAGATTGGCTTCCTCCCTTTAAATACAGACATTCAAAATAGGACTGAGAGCTATCAACATACCAATCAGCACTAGTTAAATATGAAAGGGAGGACTGAAATAGAATTGTCCCCAAAATCTACTTTACACTTCAGAAACTGAAGCATGCGCATGCACTCAAAGTGAAAAAATAGTCACTCCTTGTGACAGGCAGAGAGAGTAGACAGAAGGGCATATTTTATCCATGTTGTCCAGCTCCTTGGATGGATACTTGCAATGACTACACCCATTATAGCAGAGGCAGATAGTGGTACAGAAATAACTACTTAAAAAAACATAAGAAACCTAAATTATTTTAAAATCTCTCCCCTGTTTTGGGTCAAGATTGAAGCAGATATATTAAAAACACTGCACTTAGGCATTTTGGCTTCAAGTTCCTACTCCTTCTGAATTTTTGTTTCTCTTGAAGCCGTTTGACTTTACCACTTTTCCTTTTTGTGGGTCATGCACTCGTATAAAAGACTGATGAACATACTTTTAAGTGAAAGCACAATAAACAGAAAACAACAGAGGAGAGAGACAGAGAGGGAGAGAGACTGCATGCCCAAATATGACCAGAGTCTTGCATCACTGAAGCCAATGAGAGTTTCATAACATGCTTCATTAGGAACGGGATCAGAATCTCTGTGCAATTAAAAAGTAATTCCATATCCCATTTGGAAAAGACAACTCTCTCTGGGACTCATGCTGTATAATTATAAAAGACAGAAATATTTATTTGGGAAAATCACCAAAATAGAAGTATACGGTATTCTGGCGTTTTCCAGATTTACGCTTCCCCCTAGGAAGGAAAAAAGGCTTTGAAAGTGAATTTGGTGCTTACAATGCAGTGAGACTGAACTGAATTCTGCACGCTGCTGATCTCTAGCCAATCCCACCAGCTGCCTTGAGCCTTTGGAAGAGAACAACCCAATAAATAGTACAGCCTAGCCTTCACTACAGGTACCTCCATTATGGTCTTGCATCCCTTTGCAGTTACTGATGCATCATTACAAACCTGCCACAAGATGTGATCATGTACGTGGAAGAATTCTCCACTGGTGGTCATGTTTTGCAAGGGTAAGTGTCTACACTAGGGATGTAATGCGAGTAATGCGCAATCTTCGGTTTTCCCCCTACCCCCTTCAATTCTGCAAGGACACCATAAACCTCAGACAATACCTTCCTTTCAGTTTCCTTCCAACTGATGCTTCAAGTCCTACAAGCAGCCAAAAAACTGCAGTTTAAAAAGCAACTATTAAAAGGGTAAACACGATCATCTCATGTCCAATTATTATTTAAGATGGGGAATCCTCCGTACAAAGGAACAGAAAACAACAGGGATATATAAGAAAACCAGAGCTTTGGTTTGGCTTCGTTACATGGTACTGAATTTGTAAGAGCCACTGGGTTAAAGGAAGAGGGGGAAAAACATGATTCAACTGCTGGAAATGTAGCTTCTTATATAGTACAAAGATTCAACTTTTTTTTTTTTAACAGCTCAGTGACAGAAAACCTTTTTTTTTTTTTTTAAATGAAATGTAGTGTTTAGGCCCGCTCAGTGGCTCTAAGAGCGACTTCTGTAATTTTACATGTTGGCAACCGCTTAGAAACTAAAAACTTAACTTTGAGAGCTGCACAGTGAGTGGGTTTACAGTTGCAAAACAAAGCATCGCAAGTCAAGAGCTTTTTCCAGTGCCTACAGCATGCTCACAGGGAGTTACAAAATTTGTGAACAGTGCTACCTGAACAATACTGAGAGGCATTCCAGTCTTTTACTATCATATGCCAGACTGAATTTGCAGCCATTTCTCTTAAAGAGAGCATTATATCTGCAAGCTCTCTGTAAAAATCTGCCTCAACCTTAAAGCAGATGATAAAGGGTGTGTCTACATGTGAATATTAATGCAACACAAATTCTGGCACACTTTGCACTGGAATTCATTGCTCCTGCAGTGTTTACATGCATGCCCAGGACAGCAGCATGTAGAGCTGGGGTGGCACAGCCCCAGATGGCAGGGGGCCCCTGCGAGTCAGCCTGGGCATGCTCCGACCTGGCTCAAAGTGCTACGGAGAGGCTGGCTGGGGCACAATGATGCTTCATAGATGTTAGGGTCAGAAGGGATCTCAGTAGGACATCGAGTCTGACTCCCTGCCCTGGGCAGGAAGGAGCACTGGGGTCAGATGACCCCAGCCAGGTGCTTGTCCAGTCTCCTCTTGAAAACCCCCAAGGTAGGGGACAGCACCACCGCCCGTGCAAGCCCATTCCTGATTCTGGCAACTGTGAAGAAGTTTTTGCTAATGTCCCACCTAAATCTGCTCTCCGTCAATGTGTGGCCATTGTTCCTAGTTACTCCAGGGAGTAACTAGAAACTCTGGACTAACTACTCAGGGCTAGCCGGCACTGAAGCAGCCTTGTGCCCCACACAACCCTGTTGGCATCTACGCATGCATTGAAGCACAGTAAATAAATGTGCCATAAGCTAGTACTTGTATCTGGAAGTAGTAATCTATGGCAGAGGTGATTAGTTTACTCCGGTCTAATAGCACCACATGACACTTCACTGTGGAGCTAATTAGACAACTGCAGTAGTGCAGATGCGCCCAAAGTTAAGCAATGTCATCCAGCTCCCTGCTCCCTACATCTCCCACCCACTGCCCCTCCATCCCTTTCCCGACAGCCAGTTTCTCCCCCTGCCTTCACTTCACCATGCAATGGGCTCCTGTTTCCATCTCAAAACAGTGGCTGGACACGCCCTTTCCTTCTGCACCTGTGCAACGGCAGGGTAGAGTAGGGTTGGGGGACGGGGGGAGCCGGACGACAGGCAGTGCAAGTTTAAACTCTGGGAATTAAGCTGCCCCCTTCAAACCAGCTTGAAAGCTGGGCTTGTGACAGCACTGCTGATCTTCCCTTTGGCTTAAGGTTGAGGAGGAAAGGGCAACACCTCCCCAGTCTCCCCTCCCATTAGGCCTCTGGGGAAGTCATTCAGCTGCATTCAATAGAAGGGCTCACCGACATAGTTAAGCAGGGGCACAAATGTTTGCAAGACCAAGACTTAACACCCAGGTCCTCTGCTTTAAGTGCTTCATGCCTCTTTTAGGAGTCTACTTGAAATGCTTTAATTTAATTTGTAATGAAATAATCCCTTCCTGGTAAGCTGTCCCATATAGCGTGGGCGCACAAGTGAAAATACATCCAAACGCGCACGTTTAAAATATGGTAGAACCAGGAGGCTGGAGCTTAGGTGGAAAATGACCTCAGAAACCTGAACAAAACACATGCCTGGAGTGAAAAGATGGAATAAATTAGATCCTGTAATTACAGCTGGGAAGAGAGGGAGAGAAGGCAGCCATGCCACAGGATGAAAGGCTGACTTGAGAAATAAGAAATGAAAGGAGACGTCAGCGCGAATCAACCAAGAAAATCTGCTGCTGATTTTGAGAAGCCTTTGACATTCTCAGACTTTCCAATTCCAAACTCCCTCCCTAATAAGCAGCATGTTCATCGCTACTCTTTCACCTTGATCTCAACGCAAATGTTTTACATGGACAGATTTAATGATGTTTAGGTACTTATTGGTTCTATCAGACTTGATACTGGAATCAATCTCCCCCTTTAGAAGCCTTGGTTTAATGGCAAAGTTTATTAAACTGCATGCAGTCATTCAGAAAAGATCAATAGAGACATGATTACAGAGCAACCAGAGGATTAAACATGAGATTTATCACAAAATTAAACTGAATTAAATGTTCTCTGATAGCACTTGAAATGCTGTCGATACTCTTAACTCATAATCTATGCTTTCTGTGTGTTTACTTAGCAGGCAGCAGGGATGTCTGACTTGAGAATATGACTGTAATGTAAAAACATAAGCTGCAAAGATTTTGCTGAGAGCATTAATAGTCTCCTCTAAAACCATTATTTCTTCCTCCATGAGAAAAGCAAAAGCATTCAAGCTCCTCCGTCAGTTCTATATTCAGGGGTGAGGCGGGTGCAGTTAGTTAACGTGAAGTAGTACTACCAACCCATTTTCACGGCAGAGTAATTATTACAGAACATATATTATGTGTATTCCTTGGGTCCCACGTAGTCCACGCACCTAAGGCTCCATAAGATAGCAAGCCACATTATATTACAGGTTTTGGTTAGTGATTTTTAAACAGTCAAATCCTTGCACCATTAAAACATGAGCAACGCTCCACAACGCGGCTGGCCTAACAACTAGACATGGGACTAACACAAAACTCCGGCAAACTTTGGAGAGAAAGTTTCAAAATCTGGCATCAGATCCACACACCTTTTTTTTCTTACTTAGATCCACCTGTACAGCCAGTATAAGATGAAGCTGGAGTCTTAAATTCAAAACCTATTCCAGAGAAGTGAATACCTCTGTTTCATAACACTTAGAGGGTCATCTCACTGTTAGCTTCAGTATAATAATCAAAATACTCTTATGCGACTATAAAAATAAATTCTGCCAGAAAGAGCGAGACCCATAAAACGGCATCTGCAGTCTTTCGGACCCACCTGTCTGCTCAGGTCTTGCGAATCGACAGTTTTGTTTCATTTTAAATAGAAAAGGATGCTGACGTACTCTCCGAGGAGGAGTCTGACCTTTACCCCTTGCTCAGAAAAATACAGCAAGCAGAGCAGAAAGGGAAACCGAGTTTCTCCAACCTAAATGCATCGTGAGACTCTTATCATCAGTCACCGAGAGCATTTACCACTGTTTGCACGCTCAGGCTTTTGGCCCTGTTTTTGCTTAAAACTCCTGACAGCCAGCAGAAAGAGTGATGAAGGAGGGAGAAGAAATCAGCAACTAAAACTTTGGCTCTGGTAAAAGCACCCGTTAAAACACATCCTTAACATTTCTTGTGATGTGAAGTGTCACAATATTCCAGTTCAGCTGAACCGATCGTACAACAAGAATTATTGGTAATATTCAGCAACCAAGCTGGCCTTGAGGCTTTTGCTTTCCAAACAAGCAACACAAAAGTCAAAGCCTGAGATGATAAACTGCTTGCTGTAGAAACAAATCAGTAAACACAGATAATTGGATGTTTTACATTTCGAGAGAAACGTGCTATTAAACATCGCTCAGGTGACATTTTTAAGGCATCAAATCACAGCTTCTGATTGCACCACAAAAAGATACAATCCCAGAGATGTTTGAAATGGTAACAGGTATAGGTGGCTTCCACAATATAGGAGATTGGGCTCAGTCTCTTCAGTCTACCAGCTGCTTTGTTAGTATTTGTATCACAATTTATACTTAAAAATCCCAATCAAACTGAGCCTCTGTTGTGCTCGTTGCTATAAAGAGACAATCCGTAAGCGGCAATGCCAGCCCAAAAGACAGGGAAGACTCAAAGCATGGAGTCCCTACAAGAAAGTGCCCTGTGAATAAAGCAGCTATACAACATAGATCCATCAACATCCAGTTCCTCTGCTGGCTCAAGAAGAGCTCAATAACCCCAATAAAATACATCAATGGGCAAAGGAAAAAATATAATGACTCAAGAAATAAACCACCCCAAACCACACACACAAGTCACCGACTGTCCTGACCTGAAATATTACTGACTCGGAGGGGCTTAGCTAGTTTCTAAACAGGCTCAGCCATCCCCAGCGTACTTTGCAAAATGCAATCCAGTAATCCAATCCCAGATGCATTACGTGAAATCTTATTTCTTAGAGTCCTAGAAAAGAACAAGCAAAGGGAAGCCTTTAGAAACACTAATTTGCCAATAAGTACTGACTGAGCCAATTTTGCTTCTACTGCTTTTTAAGAAAGTGCCTCCTGAGCACTGCATTACCTCATTATAATTTCACTTGTGGATAGAACAGATATCAAGGAACATGTAACCCTGAAATTAGCCCAGCATGAGCTGCCCCAAAAAACAAATCCTCAAAAGCTAAACTGAAGTCGTTCCCAATAGGCTTCCAGGGCAGAAATCGCTACCAGTCCTGTCTAGAAAAAGGAAATCTCCATATCTAATAAATGGACCAAACCAGCTACATGAATAGCAAAGCAACAGCACAACATGGAACAAGGGCAACCAGTGAACCTATAGTCAATACACATAATGGCCGTTAAATTTTCTGTCGATACCGCCATACAGTTAAATCACTGAAGCCAAAACGCAGTAGCAAAACTCTCGATAGCATGCGATTTCTGAGACAGAGAGAGAAAAGGGGGATAAGAGGTTCAAGAGGATGCTTCAGGATTAAGCGAGAGAAACCATCGTTACTATTTTGTCTGTACGTTTTACACAAAACATTCACGCTGCATCACATCACACAGATGGCATTAGTAATACGGCAGCTTTGGCAATCTCCCGGCTCCAGCCGCTCTGATGCTAACCCAAAATGGCAGCTGTTTTGTCAGAAGGGCAAGGACCAGATTAGGATCTGCATGTGAAAGCCAACCAAACGTCCAACTCTGACAATGTTCTTCTGTCCTGACAATCTT
>NW_005842219.1:196530-200331 GCF_000455745.1 Alligator sinensis
AGCCACTGCTGTCCTGATTCACTGTCACTCGCTCGAATTCCCTTTGCATTGCTGGCTGGCAGTGAGGCCCCAGCCCAGTCTACCCAGGCACGGGGAGAAGACCATTCCCTTACAGAGTACAACTGCCGATTTCTTGATGTGACCACAGAAGGGGAAACGCGCACCTGATTTAATGGGAAAGCTTAGATCTTACCACCCTAACAGGGGAGGAAACCAGAGGGAAGGAAGGATGCAGCCCAAATACTACCTAGGTGCAGGCTCTAGCGATAGAGAACAGGAAAATGCAATGTTACGAAACTACGTTGCACATCACTGGACAGCTCAGCTTCCCAGATGGCAGCTCTCTTCATACATCCATGCAGACAAAAGCCTAGAGCGCATTTGTGGAGCTTGTCCTCACAAGTCGTTTCCATTGAAGCCAATGAAGCAACTCACCACGCAGAAGGCTGCAGGATCTGAGTCCAAGTCAACTCAGTGCAAACAGCTTAAACAGACTTGAGGGCTTGTAAGTACAGACTCCTAAGTTTCACTTCAGCAGGCTGAGGCCATAGCATTAACTACAGCTCTAACCCAGACATCAGCACTTAGTTCCCCTGTTTCAGACCCCTGTGCTTTTTAATAGGGGAAAAGGTGGTTACACACAATGTGACCAAAATGGTAAATCAGGTCACATGCCCGTCGGGTACAAAATCCATCACAGGGCAACCGGGAAATAGAGTTGAGCCCTGATGAACCACGAGCGCGGCTCATAGGAGTGAGTGTGCAGCATTCAACAGCAAGCCCACACCTACAGAATTCACTCTTGTGTGTAACCAGGTGGCCATATTTATGCTACACTAAAGATCTCTGACCTAAGAAATCCCAAGGCCCTTCCCAGTTGACGAGTCTGTGTCTTCAGACTGCACAAGAAGCAGAGTGAATCTGGAGTCAAGAAATAGTCTTAAGCTAAAGGCTCTAACCATGTCCCCACTGTGCTAGACACTGGGGACACAAATAAGAGACAGGCCCTGATTTATATATGGGCAAACAAGGTCTCATGGGAAACTTTCATCAGAAAAACTGACCCCAGATCTCCTTATCCCAGTTCAGGGTTTTAACCACAAGACCCCTCTTCTCTCAGCCTTCTCAATGGGCAAAATGCAATTCTCAGGTAGAAGACAAAGCCACTTTTCTTCTCTTTTATTCATAATGCAGCTCTGTAACCACTAGGTTCCCCAAAGTAAAGCAGGGCTGGCTGTAGGGTATTTCAGTGTATACGGGTAGGGGGGCTCTGTAGGGAGCAGGGAATGCTGCAGCAACTCTCCTTCGTTTCGGCCCACAATTCACACGCCAGCCGCAGAGGCTGCCAGTTTTTAAAGTTGCTTTGAGCCACACAGTCAACGGTAAAACACCAAGTAGCTAGAGCACAGACCAAGATCTAAGCCTTGAAAGGGCTTTTTTTTTTTTTTTTTTTTTTTTTCTTCAAAGAGAATATTTTCCATTCCTATTCAGGCTCTTCTACAGCTTCCACTATTGTTATAGCCTTTGAAAAAAAGGCAAAAACACTGGGACATGATTTTTGTAGCTACTGCTAAGTATGTTCCATACATAGATTTAGCTCCCAGATATGTGTACAGCGTACACTGGAGCAGTAGAAATTCCCAGTGCCACTGATGCAATGAGTTCAGAACAATAAAGAATAATTGAAAATATCTTTTAACAGCCAAGTTGGGCCTCCCCACTGAACCACACTGATTGTGGGACTGAAGGGTTTACTGTGGCATCAGGAACTCACCTCTGTCAAGCGGTATTGCTACAGGCTCTGTGTTATATTAATTTAATGGTCAGGATAATGGATTTGTCAGTAATGACAAAGAAATTCCCTGGAAACTGGAGTGCTTCAGTGTCATTGAAACTACATCTATTTAGCAAATAGATGGATGCCTTTAACTGAAGACTGCAGTATGATTAAGCATCTGTCACTTTGTCTCATGTACTATATAATGGTCAGCAGTTCCTTCCTAATACTCCACTTACCCAGATAGTTTTCATGGCTTTTTTTCTTCTTAACACACGTACAGATGATCCAGATGTAAAAGGAGACCAAAAACTGAAACGCACGTATACAGAGAGCCAGAGAGAACCAAATAATAGGCCATTTTCACCATCCCCTGTTCAGTTTTTGTAAGCTTACATTTTAGAAGTCCTTCTGATGGCTAATCCTGCAAACAAACCACGGACCAGATTCGGTCTTTAGAGGGACAGAGTTTATCAGAGACGTCTAGGTCCATTCAAGGGTACAAGCTCCTTCCTGAATACTTATTTCTTTTTGTTGTTCTTTTGATTGTTAAAAGATGATTGACCGAGACAGTGAGACAGAGAACGGCTCCATCTCTCAGAAATCCCACAGAATGAACCAACTGAGCTGCTGTCTGCTTTCGTTACTTGGTTTTGCTGCACCCTTTCAAACGAGAGCGTATTCTTCGCTCCACGGTTCATTTAGGGCAGTGGAAACTGCTTCATTGATTTCCATGAACTTTAGTCCCAAATGCAAGCTTAATAGGTAAATACGATGATAGGCTGTATTAAAATAAGGGACAGAGGATAACCTAGGCAGCAGATAAGCCTCCAGTATGCTACCCTCACAAGGAAGCTAAATTGATGAGAGACACGAGGGAGATTTGTAAGAGGCTAGATTTGTGCAGTCTGCAGGGGATGAAGAGAGGGGGGGCAACAAGGGATGATATATATAAAAACTATAAAAAAAAAAAAAACCAGTGAAAAGTATAATCTGGCTCCTGTTCTTCAACAGCATACAATCAGGCCCCCCAAAAGGCTGAATCAGGATTTTGAATGGAGGCACATGAAAAAACAGAGAAAAAAAATGCAGATTCAGTGGGACAAATATTCCCCCTGCATTAACCAGGATACTCAAGACTATGCTAGTGGCATTACTCCAGTTCATGCCAACTGAGAATCTGTCTCAAAGCAGCATACAGAAGTAACATGAATGCCAGTACTCTCTGCTGGACAGCAGTGGAGATATTAAGTTTCTACACCATATATAGTAAAATTGCCTGGGCCGACAACATTGACAACAACGACTCCGGCTTTAGGGCACAGCTGGATCAACAGTGGGAAGATGAGAGGGAACTCCCCTCCATGCTGAATTACTGTAGTAACTCGGTATACAACTACAGCTTATAAGAAAAGCTTGGAACTGCTTGAGACGAGATGATGGGAAACGTTTCCATTGTGGATCCTAAATGTTTAGAACAATATGTTGGAAAGTCTGGATGGCTGCACAGCATTGTAAAATTAAAAAGCTTCTGAACATTGCATACTAGAAGGGGGGGTTGGTCCTTCTCAATACAATCCCCAGCTGAGTCAGTGCACATCCAATACCATTTGGGAGGCAACTTTATGTGCTCTTAGTAGTAGATTAATGAATGTAATTACCTAACATTGTGGCGGTGAATGCCGCAAAACTGTAATTTATAGAGTGCTGTAAAGTTCTAATGTGTTTTTATGTCCATAAGCTGCTTAACCATAATCTAATGCATTTGTACATGAGCACCCTCCTAAGTGGCTCTCAGCAGAGCAGCCAGCAAAAGTCCTACTGCCTTTGTGCTCCAGCTTTACATCTTGATAAACCAACCTTTTGTGCTGGGCATCTCAGGGAAGCAGCTGTTAAACTATATAAATAATTTAAAATTAGTGCAACAAGAACTTCTTCTTTACTAGGGAAAAAAAGCTCTTAGGTAGCTAGAGGCTGCAGAGACCTTATGAAATACAGCACCAAGCTCTTGAATGCAAAGGGAA
>NW_005842219.1:200362-205067 GCF_000455745.1 Alligator sinensis
CATGTTGCCACTTCTGCCGGGTAATAAAAGAGGATTTTATCAAACCAAGCATTTCCCCTGCTCCTTCAGTTTTTAGCTGCTATGAACCACTAAGAGGCCTCTGGTGATGCACTACAATCACCCAGTGACATCCCTGTTAGCAGAAGGGAGGATGTCTCCATGGGACACGTTCAGCACTCCTGGGTTCAGTGTCTGCTGTTGACACTAACTTATGTGACCAAGCCTCTGCCTAACCATCTGTGAAATGGGAACAGCATTTGCCTACTTTGGAGAGACTAAGTCTTAACTAAATGCTTATATAGGGTTTGAGAGCTTCAGGGAAGAGTGCTGTATGTAAACAGCGGGTCTTAGTATTGTTGTTTTAAGTTTCCAACACAGTTAAGTATTAACTGATTGGGCCTAAAGAAAGCGTGATCAACAACCCTGCCGAACAGCGATTTTCCCAGCGAAAAGGCAAAAGGTCTAGGCCATCGACTTCTTTTTGTACTCGTTCATAAGCATCCTGGTGCAACAGAGAAGAATCAAAAGAGCAATCAGGACAGTGCCATTGCACCACTGTATCACATGGTACGCGCGTCACGGAATATGGAAAAACTCACTGAGGATAAATTAGTATCATGGCTCATAAATAATGAAAGCTTTTTCTAGTTAAAAATGTACCGCTTTGCAAGAGTTCACGGCATGAGTGATGTAATTAGGATTCAATTAAAAGCTCCATCCTGTCTGAAGGAACATCTCGGTGTCCTGCGAGTGAAAGCGTTGAGGCTGTGTGTCAAGAATGGATTTTAAATGAGATGCGCTGACTGCAATCCGGCATCGGGAAAGAGATCTGTGCAACTGCCTGCAGGCAAATACAAAGAGCCTTAACCCCACCTAATATACAAACTGAAAACTGAACTTACGGCATCAGTTAGCATGCGCCAAATAAGTTTGACCTAGTCTATAATACATGATTGCTCCTTTTTTCTTTAAACCAAGTCGCTTGTTTTCAGCTACAGTCTCATTGATGCGCTGTAAATTGTTTTTTGAAACTATGGGCTCTTCAGGAGAGGGACTCCATCTTTTGCGTGCGCTACTAATGCACTTACTAGAACAGGGCTCAAAGTTCTCCCTACCATTTCTGAACCCTGCTAAAATACTAGCTGCACCAAAAATGATTAGAAGCAAAAGCCCAGCTCTGAAAAATAGGGAATTCCCAACTAAAGGTTACCTGTGCAACCTAAATTTGGCCCCACTAGGAGTATGCATTATGATGCAGCTTTCACCTACTACTTGTCCTGTGTGACTTGTAATTTTATTTCACACAAGAATGTGGATCCTTTTCTTTTTGTGCAAATCTGCTGAGGAGCTCTTTTTTCTTTTCTTTTAAGCAATAATAGAAAAGTTTTAAAACAGCTTTTCATTGAAAGCGTGAGGAACTCGGATATCACAGGGATAAGACTAGTATGAACAACTTGACCGGGCTACAGTAACTAAATAGGTAACACACGGCAGTTTACACAATTTGCAGGCTTTCCGTATGAAAGTAGTCTGTGAGAAGACTTCTGCAAGGACCTTGGGTAAGACTCAACCAGCAAGCGAATCATCTGCACACAAAACGATGGGGCCAAGACTGCATTTCTTCATCATCTCTGGGAGGTAGCAGAGTTCTCTGAACACGATTTGGTACAGCGCAAACTGATCTTAGGAGGCAGCTAAGTCACTGGTAACTTATGCAACCTTCATTCTTACTATACAGAGTTAAACACGACATTTGACAGAAGAAGCAAACCTACGATTTCTTAATAACAATGCTCTTTTGCTTGCTTCCAGTGGATCTGAGGATCTCAAACTGTTTCCCGACTAATTAATTCTCATAAGGCCTGTTCAGCTGATAGGCATGGATTCCTCATTTTTATGGATGAGATGAGGCACAAAGAGGTTGATGACTTTTCCTGGTCCCAAAGGATGCAGTTGCAGCACTGCAATTACAACTCGGATCCATTTGCTCATGTTTCTGTGCCGTATCCCCAAGATCATCTTTTCCCTCTCCTGCTGTCCCGCCTGGAGTGCCGTTCACTCTCTCCTAATTCCATTTTGCTATACTCTGTTCATCGGGTCATGTTTTTACATTAGCTATTCATGCGATCATGTTACAGGCTGTTCATCCAGTCTACCTGGATTTTCAGACTTTACACACACAAAAAATCAATTTTTCAAAGTCTAAAAATCCTTCAGCCTAAGATCGGTTAGCCATCAATACTTTCTGCTTGCACAACACCAGCTTCCAGAGCAGGCATCCCCAAGGAACCATCTTCCCAGCTTCACACAAACAATTTCAAGGTGACCTGAGTAATTAGCTGTCTGTGCTCACAACCCAACCTTAAGAGACATTAGGAATACTGGTCTGGTCCAATGCCTATTGTAGTGCTAGATCCAACAGAAAGACATCCATTGGTTTTAACAAGCGGCTGTTTTGAATTGCCGTAAATTCGCAAACGACATGCATTAGGGTTGTTGGTTGTAGCCAACAACTGGTTAGTTGGTCTAATAAAAGATATCACATTTACCCAAGAAACCTTGTTAAACAACATGCAAACGCTCAACCACAACCACCTCTCTAACTCTACCCCATCCTGTATCACAGTGGTGATTCCAGCAAGAAAAACCACAGAGGTTGCATTCTGGGAAGAGCATAACAGGCATCTCTCAGCCTCCTTGAGCTACCTAAAAGGCCTGAGAGAAGTCAATGGAGGGTCTCAATGGTGTCCAAAATCTCTCAACCAATTCACATTTCATATCAATTGTCCTACGTGCCAAGGGAATAAAAAAGATGCAACATTTTATAAGCAGTAGTTAATTTTAGATCCATGAATTACAACAATAGGATTGCTAAGGTTTTCAATAGTTAATTGTTTTAGATGAATCTTCTTAACTGGGGGAAGAAGGGAAGGTGCAGCCAGGGGGCAACTTTACCTCCATGAGTGAATTTTATATGGGCTCAAGAGCAATTTCTGCACCCTCCAAAAAAAAAAAAAATTATTCAGTTAGTGGTTGTATAATCAACTGCAGGTGTAATACATGTGGACACAAGTATCAACGTGCAGTTTGCCTCAGCATAAAGATGACTTCCCTTCGGATAATTTGGCCCGCAATGATTCCTTGCGGTTAGAATAAATATTAGCACCTTCATTGTCTCCTTCTCCTCCACAATTAGAACAGACATCTGCATAAGTCCACACGAGTAATCAGCAAGTCCACATTTTTTGTTAAACAAAGGTTACCGTACAGAACTATTTTACTGTCTAAATGGACTGCCGGCTATTACATTAATAGACTCCATCTTTCCTTATTTTGTTTTTAAATTGTAATTGAGAGAGAAGTGGCCTGCCAGCCTTGAGATTCATTTCTCACTCCTTCGCCAGCTGATCATTTTCCGAATAGAATTGCTGGCTTGAGTCAGTATCCTGTGAAAAGCCTGCCTGAATGTAATGATGATATACCTATGCGACTATACCAGGCCACCTGTTCTCAGCCTCCTAGGAAGCTTTACAAATAAATAAAAAGCTTCCAATATTTTCTTCACATAAACTGCGGGTCATCCATCAAGTTGTTTACATCATGCTGAGATATATGCACCTTTATCATTAGAAGAGCTGTCTACAGGAATGGAACAAACACATGGACATAATAAATCTCTCTTTTCTTTTCTTTTTTTTTAAAAAAAAAGGCTTTTGTAGATTCCAGTCTTTTTGTTAACATGGATCCCAGCACTAGCATCCCAAGACATGGCCATTAAATAATTAAACAATGCAACAGAAAAAGGCCAGAAACAGATAATACATCTAATAGCCCTCCAAAACATAGCGTTTTGGACACAAGTATCAACGTGCAGTTTGCAAAACATAGTGTTTTGGACCATGGCTATCAAACAACACAGAATAATTTTAAAAAGAGAACTAGCTATGTCAAATCCTCTTTACTGAGGACTCTCTAGCCACAAAAGGAAGATTCTCTAGTTTATGTACTATCGTGCCTGGCATGGTTTGGGGAAGGGAAGGGGAGGGGGCACAAATCACGCAAGAAAAGAAAAATGTTTGCTTTTAAAAAAAAGGAGCAGCTAAAGGTAAGCGATGTTGATGGGTTGCGGAGGCTGGGGCAAATATTCATGCCCAACTTTACATGCGATGGTAGAAGAGCATCGGATAAAAAGCAGATTAGACCTGATGAAAGAATCATCAGCAAAAACAGCCCCTAGGGGAGAGGCAGATGAAATCATAGAAGAGGAAGAGAGCAGCATCCAGTAGTTCCCTTGGTTTCCCCTCTGCTGCAATGCATTTTGGACTCTGAACTGGAAAGCTGGAATCTACCCAGTTTTCAGGCACTGGATTCTGGTTAAACAATAGCTGCATTTTGAAGCCTGCGTACCCTGACAGACCCTAACCCTTATCGCTCCACCACAAAGCTTCCAATCCCTGGATTGCATCTTAATAGGATTTTTGTCATCATTGTTGCCGCTAGATGGGAATACAAACTGCATGCTGGCATGACTGAAAGTTTGTATGCCACCTCTTCGACAGATGGAAAGGGCAGCTGCAAGATCACTGCTGCTGACCAGTATTTTTTTGAAAGTCAGTTTTTGTAAAACAGAAGCATTCGCTGGAAATCAGACAGGTACACCACATAACAAGGGCTGGGGAGAGGGACAGAGTAGAGAGGCGAGACT
>NW_005842219.1:205098-219127 GCF_000455745.1 Alligator sinensis
CCCCCCATTTCGATTCTCTTCCCCTGTCAAAAGCATGTTGTCTTGTTGTCTCCTGTGCGGTGAAAATGAATAACTATCCCTAGTAGGCAATACCAAGATTCAAAGCATCTTTTGTCCCCCTTCCAAATCTTTCACTACAGCGCCGATAAGCAGAATGATAAAGTCCAAACATCACAAGTGTCAATAAAATACAACCCAATGGATGAGAAAGAAGCTTTGTGTGTGAAATGTGTTACCTTGCCTTTGCAACAGAGAATGGAGGAGCACAGGGAACAGGGGATACATTTTCTGGAAGTGTCAAATTAGAAGGTATTCAAACCAGCATTTTCCATAGCCTATATGCAACAGTGAATGAAATAACTAGTCAGAAATTAGCCTGCCAGTTCTGAGGAAGTACATTTTCATCAGATGCAACTAAGCACTTCGCTAATATTGTCATGTTTGCAGAAATAAGGCCAGCTTAATTTTGCATTTACGGGAAAACATGAAAAATTAACTTTTACTATATACCATTCAGGTCAATTTATCAAGCTCTCAACTAACAGAAATATATTTTATAAAAACCCTCCGTTTAAAAGCTATGCACCGTCATTTCAAATTATAAATTGCTTCTCCTTAATCTACAGCACCATGATATTTTTGTGGCATTGACAGTTTCTTTTCAAGCGTATCTGCTCTTCCTTGGTTTCAAATGATAGCTGGCTCACTTTATCTGCCCTTTAAATGTTTAAAAAGATTCAAATTGGATTACCAACCTGCCCCAACTCCCCTCCCCTGCCTTTTCTGGAGTAGTGCATTTTTCTGATGTGTTTTTGCTCACTGCAACCAATCAGATAAGCTCCTTATTTCCCTCCAGTGAGAGATTATCAGGTTTTTATTTAAGTTTCTCCTTGTTTAGCCTTCCAAGCACTGATACACTTGTACTAGTGTCTGAGCTTCAATTCTCGTTAAGAAAAGAAAAAGCCTGCAAATTTGATCAGTCTTGGAGATTTTCCAGGACAAGCAAGTCTCTCAACCTCTCCTGCTCTGCTCTAAAAGCATTCAGTTGATCTTCGAAGCCATGGGCTCCTTCTTGCTCCCATCTTTCCAACTCTGCTACTAGATATGGGTTCAATAAAATGCCTAGCATCCCTTAGGACATCTTGAACTGCTACTGTTTAGTGATACCCGCTAAGCAAAATTAGAATCAAATGGAAACCGCCCCCTACATCAGGTGATGAGGGTTGAAGTGGGAAGTGTCATGCCCGATAGCTAGCACCCTACATTTCCAAGGGCATACTCTTATCTGATTCTATTTAATCCATTCTACTTTAAGAGAAACCATTATAAAAGATACAGACTCTCACTACTACACTTTGCCAACAAATTTCAGTGAGAAAAAGAATACATTTTCTATTCCTGCCCTACAAGCAAAGGTTTCCTAGGCTGCTATGTCAAAAGCCAATCTTTCAAGGTAAGAATTGCCTAGTTGAACTGAGTCAGAATTGGCTCTAGAAAGCCTTTATCCCAACTAGTTTAGCATGGCTAGCTAGGGCATAAAACATTTATAATATCCCTGCATAGTAACAGGAAGATGCCATCTCAATTTTCTAGGAAAAAGTGTATTAACTTCACTTTTGGCAGTATTTTCTGGACTCTGCCTTGCCTTGCCTTGCCTTGCCTATGTTCAGGAAGATCTCCCCACTTCAACCCACTTGCAGACAAATGGCTTGCTCTAACTGAATACTTCTTATCATCATGGTAGACTCTGCCTAATCATGGTAAATCTCAACTGGTGCAAAGCCAGACCTATGTTTGTGTCTAAGGGGTTAAATCGGTAGCAAGCTAGACCCCACCCCACAAGTTGGGCTGTTCTCCAGGGTAGGTAAAGCTACAGGCAAAGGGAGACATTTTGAAAAGAAAGTTTAATGGCGTGGGAACATGTAGCTTTCCCTGAACAGAAGGGAAAGAAGATGCTCAACTTGCGCAGAAGAAGAAAGGCGCCTATACCATTGCTCCCCTAGAATGATACAGTGCCCTACAACAAGAGTAAAAGGTGGTTTGTGGGAGACAGAAGCTTCACGGGGCCAGTCTGGGAATGTGGACGAACGCCCCCAAGACAAAGGACAACCCAAATATCACCACATTCTACTTGAGGTACATTTATTTGACTGCATTTCCTCCAACGCAAATACAAAGCACCATGTATTTAACAAATGTACCCACAAAAGCCCCCACCAAACCAAGGCACTCAACTACATGCACCTTCTCCCCTTAGGGAGGGGATGAGAAAACAGACAGCACCACCCAACAGGTGTTAGTGGCCAGCTCCCTTTACTTGCTATAATGTATTAACATGCTTCTGGGAGATGCTCAGTGAATGCCTTGACTAGGTGGTACAAAACCTTACAAAGAAAACAGAGAAGTGGGATAGGAAGGGAACAGAACATCTCAGGTTCAAAGTAAATTGTTACCAGTATTTTGAGCCAAGCTGGAGTTGACAATGCCAGTTTTTCACAGACCTTATCCAAATACAGTGGGCGCTGTGGTGATTATTATTTCAAAGAACAAGAACGTGAATAATCTGCGATAGCAAAAACTCCTTCACCTCTCCCAGAAAGAGAATATAAAGGTACATGCTCAAAAAGAATCGCTTTACCATAAGACCAAGCAGATACAAATACAGCAAAGGCACTTTAAATACCCCCAAGCTAGACTGTTTGGAAAACACTCGTTCCAAGTATTTTCAGTCGCATGCATGTACATTTAAGAGCTGTGCACACAGTACAAGTGCTGCCTGTATAGCGTAGCCCAGAAAGGATGATGCAGCCAGCCCATGAAATGCAGTAAGAGAAAAGCAAATATTTAGTGCAATTATACATTTAGTTTGCAGGGTATTTATGTTATTGGTTTTCATCTTACAGAGATATTAGGAGCGATCTTGTTCAAACGCAAGCTTATTTGATTATGTCCAAGGGGAGTAAATACAACTCATTCCCCTGGCACTCAGCAACTTACAAGGCTCAGGTATTTTGCATGATTTTGCTAAGAACCTCTCACTCGCTTGCTCTTCCTCCTCTCCCTTCTTCCCTTTCATTGATGATCTGAGTCGTCATGCTGCTGTGAATATATATGAATGGGATGATGATCGCTGGAAGAAGCTACCTGGAAAGTATCCAGTTATTATTTGTTATAATTTATTAAGTACTGAGACTTGGGTGCTCGCTGGTCTGCTGGATAAAGCAAAATAATGACAGCACGTGTGACCTGCCAAGGGAGGATGCATAGCAAAGAGCAGAGGGAGGTGTAATTGCATACACATGCACATGCGTTTAAATTTGTGCTCAGCTGAATTGCTTTTTGCGGACAACAAAAGGATGCGAGTGGTTAGGGGAGATATGAATGATGATAAGTGTTGTGTTGGCCAAGAGAGGCCGTGCCATGATGGTTGGGGGGTAGGAGAGCTGCTGGCACTGGGATCAGTAGATGTTGATCCCTATGATTCAATCAGGGAACTAGAATTAGTCAGAACTATATTGTAGTGGGACAGTGTGAAAGAGGGCAGAGATACTCATGGGAAAATAGTTAAATAGCCAGCACTGTTGATGGAGCAGAAAGGGTCTGAGGATACCATAATAAACAGACGGGGAAAAAAGACAAGTTCTTAAAGAGGAAAATAATGGTTAAGGATTTTCAAACCCTGTAAGGGATTTGAATACCCTATTCCTATGTCATTTCATGAGGATTAACTGTCCTGATATCCTAGGCCACTCTGAAAATCTCAGAAGTTGTATACATTTCATTGGGCTGGTGCTGCCCGACTCCCAATGAAATAAATGGACCTGGAAGTGTTAACATGACCCCATCACTGTGCAATACTCAATGGCCAAATGTGGTTTGAGGCTAGAGCACAGAGAATGTAGCCTGCTTAGCCCCACAGCAACAACCACTACTCAATTTTGTTAAAATAACCTTTTATTAAAAAATATAGAAAAAGGGAAAATTGTTAAAGCAGTTAAAGGAGTCATTATTTTAATAAAACCCATGTTCCCTTTTCCTTTGAGCTGAAAGGTTTTGTTGTTGCTGCTGTTTTGGGGGTTTTACTTTTATTTTTTGTTTAAATAAGGAAAGCCCCGCTTAACCGTCTTTTAGCTAGCATTTTAGATGACTGTCCCTAACACTAAGTGCGAAGTTGGAGCCGTTATTATTGCTGCTTTTGTTCAAGCCCAGTCCTGCCTTCTAGAAAACAAATCGAAACTAAAACACACAGAAGAGGTCCGGGTTAAAGTAAAACAAGGATAGAAAGTGCAGCTGCTGTCTCTGGTACTGACTTTTTACTTGCAACCCCGCTGCTGGACAACAAAGGCATAGTGCATCTGGCAAACCTAGATTTGCATCAGGCTGTTTGAGGTATTGCTTTTGAGGCATCTTTCTGGTCACAGGCTCAGAGCAGTTTGCAAGAGACTGAGTTGTCTTGTCTGGCTAAGCCAGACCTCTTCCTGAACAGAAGGCAGAGAGAGAAAAGTTAAAGAAAATAAAGATGATGAGAAAAGGAGCAAACACACAGAGGAAAGGGTTGGGGAACAGGAGTCCGAGTCAATAATCCAGGTGCTGCTCAGGATCTCTGGCTCCTGGTCTACTATGTTTGCAACCCTCTTCATCATCTAGACAAGAAGATTTAATTGTGTCACAGTGGCTCATGAGGTCTGAAGCAATGGTGGAAGAGTTGAACCAGTGTGGCTGACAACTTCCACTTCCCCCTTTTAACCTTTATTTCAAAAGGAGGAGGAAGAAAACAAACCTCAAAGTGATGGCCAGAATCACCCAATCCCTCAATATGCAGTCTTCCAAGCAGGCCTCATTTCCAACACATTTATATTGCTCCATCCCTTACTTCTCTTGTTTACAAGTCACCACGGTGGCATACCAATATATTTGGTTTGTGCTAATCCAGTCTTATTTTTCTACCTTCCAGGCTTGATCATTTACCTTGGACATCTTCAACTACGGGCTTCTGCACATACAGTGGACAAAAGGAAACCCAGCATTATCAACTGAGTGGATTTTCATATCGCCCTGAAAGGAAATGTAGAAGCAGTAATCCCGGCACGGTTCCCTACCCCTCTTCTTCCCTCAACACACAACGCTGATCTGGTAATGCACGAGAATTTAGTTCATATCTCTTATGAAGCAAAGGAGCTAAGCAGCCCCTCTCTCCCCTCTCCCTTCTGCTCCCATGCAGAAAATTAAAGATTGGGAGTTTCACAGACTATACTAAAATCACTGGCTCAGATGATGAGTTGAACACTTCTGTTGGAGGATTAACATGGAATAGATGGCAACAGAATGCAATTACATCCCAGCTTCAATGACATTAAGCATAAAGAGTAGCCTCAGTTAGGGAATGCAACAGTATCAAAACTTCATTTGATGCTGTTGCTGCTTCTGCTATTATTATTATTTTTTTTAATATTGCACAAAGAAAATAGTTTGCCCCACACTTCTACAAAGAGCGGCTATAAGCGTTACAGAACGGGGAGGAGGACTTCAACTTGACCCCGAGCTGCTGATGCAGCGACAGCATAAAAGAGACAGACAGGATGATTCCTTGAACTGGAGTTCACTGTGGGATTAGGCAGGGGGGACGGGCTCCGATAACGATGAGCTCCTTGGGAGGGCAAGAGAAAGCAAAAGGGAAGATGGGGGTGGGGGGTGGACAAGTCAGAACGCTAGGGTATAAAGGGAAGAAATGGCAAGGGCATCTCAAGAGCTTGTAAGCAATGAAGCAGACACCAAAGTCAGAATGGATGGAGAAACAGAAAGGGAGCATGGAAAATGCTGAGCTAAGTGCAAGTCAGCTAGGAAGGCCGAAAACAGCCAAGAGAAACCAGGGGACCGGAGAGAGATGGGCTACAAAGCACCAGGAAGACTTAAGTGACAGCGCCGGCACACGGGAGCTTAAAGAGAGGCTTAAACCTCCCTGCAGAGAGCAGAGAGATCAGCCCGTAGAAGCCCGGGGGCAGCAGAGGGTCAGGGGAGCTGGGAGCAGAGGTGAAAGCTGTGGGGAGGGGTGAAGGGGAAGGATGGGAAGTGGAAAAAGAGGCTCAGTGGGAAACAAGGGGAGAGGTGAGACAGAATAAATCAATGCAGAGAGGAAACTGCCTGACACATAAGAGCTAAGCTAGAAATGGAGGCCCATAGGGGCCGAGTGCAGCTGAGAAATAGCATCTGAACGGCCAGAGGGTATCCAAGTGGCTAGGCAGCAGAGAGGAGGACAAGAAAAGAAATGAGATAAAGAACCTCATGGCTCCAAAAAGCAATTGAGCCCAGGGAGGATTGAAGAAGAGTGGACAAATGGTCCACATAAGGTAGGTATCCTATTTTCAAACGACCAGTGCCAAATGCTTCAGCAGAAGTTATTTAACCCACATAATATAATTCTGACAGATAATCCCACGGGGATTAGGGAAAAGGAGAACCCAGCTGCAGTGCACCTTACATATTCAGTGTTTAATGTTCAGTTACTGATGTGTGGGGTTTGGAGAGGTCAGTGGTTAGAGTCAATGCAAATGGAAGCACACAGTAATCTCCAGCACCAACCTCCATCTGCAAAACTGGCAGGTACAGAGTCAGTACGCTGCATGGATTTCAGCCTAATTGATATTTGTGACTCATGTTTCACTTCCATGCAATACATACATATTCTCTCCACTTATTTCATATAGGAACCAAGAGATCTATTCAAAGTAATGAAGTTCCCATTTAAGTGAAGGGTTCCTGTATGTAAAGGCACAATTCATTCTGCATATAAAGAGGCAAGGGATGTGTTACTAAGATGCACGTTGTAATATAGACAGAGCTCACTGAAATTTAAATGGGCTCGTCAAATTTATACACACACATGGGGATGCGTTCCCTCTTTGGTGGGGTTAGGAGCAAAGCAGCTCTACTGGAGTGCCATCTGGGATCATTGCCTCCAGATCAGAGGAGCTCCTCTCACAGCTCTTATTCAGTAAACTGTAAGGGAGGCACAGCAGCTCTTTGAGGTTTTTGGTTTCATTTAAAATACCAGTATCCTACGTGCACGACTGAGTTCCTATACACAAATAAGCAACAACAAAATTGGAATTATCCAAATATTCGGTACGTCAACTGTTCAGATAAGACAGATTTGTTATTTGATAAAATAATATGCCCTAGAGGGAGACACAGGACTCATTAAAAAAATCAGCTAATTTCTGACCTACAACCGACTAAATACTGTTTGCTTCAGGGTTGGGGGTTTTTTTTGGTTTGTTTGGGGCGGGGGGGGGAGGTTAAAGTTAAGGTGTTTGATTCTCTCTGTTTGTAAAGGTACTTTCTGCCAAAGTGAAGCTGAATAATTGTACAAGTTATACATTGGTCCCGACTATCCACAAGCTTCTATCAAATGCTTAAAACAAACAAAGAAAGCAAAGAGAAAACTTCTTTTTTTTCTAGCTTCCTTTTATTAAATTAATATCAATACCATCGGCTTATAAATCTACTAGCTGCATACTTTTCAGGCAGAAATGATATTTTCCAACTCGGTGTTCCTTTAGTGCAGAGGGGAAAAAAAACCTAGTTATAAGTGGAGAGTACAAAAAAATGGACAGGGCTTTACATATTCTTTCTTTCATCATCCCTGCCTGCATACTTCCTCCCAGGGTATTGACAAAGGTACCTTTTTACTACTTCAAAAGGTACCTTCTACTACTTTCCCATCCCGTGCACATCAGCAGTTACATGCACCTGACTTGGCAGCAATACTAGCCAGCTAAATCACCCTGACTTTGACCTTGAATGCAACAGGGGTTGCATTTGGGGGTCGGACTTGATGATCTGCTCAGGTCCCTTCCGACCCTACCAACGATGAAACTATGAAACAGGCTGTGTTGCACATGAATCTCTACAGCATCCTGCAGACATCACAGATGCATCATAACAGTTTGTATCTGTATCCTTTGGTACTGAAACAATTATTATGCCTGTTCATACCCATAGGAACCTGTGAATTTTTTTTTTTCAGGGTAAGCCAAAGAGATATGGGGCAGGCTCATCACCTAGAGCAGGGATCAGCAATGTTTTCTGGAGGCAGGCTGGAAAGACCCAGCTCAGGTCTGCGGCAGGTCAGCAATAAGATCTGGCCACTGCTGCTACTTCTCCTCGATGCCCAGCTTTTGCATAGCATGTGGAAAGCCCCTTGCCACTGAACACTGCTGAAGGCACAGCTGCACCACCACATCCAAAGGATCTCAGGGCTGGACCCGGTCCATGTGCCAACCCCTGATCTGGAGTCAGGATGCAGAAGCAAGCAGCATAGATTATAATACCTTTTTTTTTCGGGAGGGAATCACTGAAACAGGTTTCTCCTTGTAAATTCCAAATGGAGTCGCATGTGGTTGTTCACTGGAAACCCCAGCTTTTTGTATTGTACCAGCCATGAGACAGCGGTGACTAGCAGTCTTCCTTCAGACTTGTTGGTCCATAGGAAAAGAATTCCCTTTCGTAAAGATACAGAATGCAACCTAACATATGGCACAACAGATGCAATAAAAGGAAGATAATTGGCCCACAGGCCACGTATCCTAGGACTCTTATTTTCATACAACCATAGAAAATTAGGGTTGGACGGGACCTCAAGGAGGTCATCTAGTCCAACCCCCTAATAAAGAAGTAAGGTCGAAAGGGACCTCCACAAATCATTTACCCTAACCAAGGGCTGAAACACGCGACCTCGGTGCTCTCAGGACCATTCGCTAACCGACTGAGCTAAATGGTTTATAAAAAAGAAACATCCCCAACAATCCCATCTTACTCTGTACAATGGCAAACATTTACTGCCTTTTTATCCCATTATTACTATCCTGCTGCACGGGACGAGGCCCGTTTTCAAAACTTAGCTCACTAACCCTGCTTTTTGTCCTGCATGACCTAAGTAACCAAAACTGCTTGATCTGCCGTTTCAGGACAACAAAGTAGCGATACGTGGAATTTAGATGATGTCTCTAAGGAGGATTTTAAAAGCGCCTAAACATAAAGTAAGCCTCAAGGCCACTGTGAGACATTATATCCTCAACTTGACAAATGGGGAAACTGAGGTTCCAAGGCCCCAAGTGTCTTCTTGGCCAAGGTCACAAAATATGTAGCTGGCTCAGAAGAGGACAAAAAAAGTACTAAAATGATGGAAACCCTAAGCCAAATATGAAAAATTAAAGGTTTCCCTTTGAGTTGGGACAGGGTGGCTGACAGTATGCTGAAGACAACAGAAAGCAGACTATACCGAGGGCTTCCCCCTGAAGGAGAGAGCTAAAAATTGTCTTGCTGTGAAGGATGGGTCTGGTTTTATCTGCCGCTAGAGCAGAGGAACCACAGTGTTGAATGGTGAGCCTGGACGTCACGGACAAACTCTCGCAAGCCTTTCACAGTCTCTGCACCTTAATTCCCCGTCCTTAAAATGAAAACAACATTAGTCCCCTAGCTCACTGCCATGCCAAGAGGGTAAACCCATTAACATGTGTGGTGCTCAGATACTAAGGAGATAAGCATCATTGAAAAGCCTATAAACATGAATATTGTAGAAAAATGGCAGGGCAGCAGACCATTATATATGCCCATACTGGAAAAATATACTGAATTCTGAAAGCTACCCTATAAAGCCTAGTACTTTTCACTTCCTCCCTTCATTTAGCTCCAGGAAATGCAGAGCACTTTAAAACACCATTGCGATTATAAAATACTATGAATACGGTAACTAAAGACATGTAAAAATACAGCTTTAAAGGATTCCTTCAAGGGAAAGCACTGTATTTGGTGTACCAACTGGTAAAAATATCTCAGCAACCAAGCATTTAAACTTTGGCTAATTCCAGAAGACCCCAGTAGAAACCACTGCCCCTTATTTACAGTCTATCCCTTGCAAAGGCATGTATATCTATTTAGTTTTTAAGAGTCTCATGTGAGACAGCATTCAAAATGTACCATTTAAGGGAGGTAACGTCATAAACTATAAATCTTTTAGTTCATTCTTGTCCACAAATCCTAAGAATGAAAAACAGATAGAGGCAGTTTAATGGGATATTCAAGATGCCAGAGTCAAACTGTCACATTGTGCATGCACCAAAAAAGCTGAAAGCACCCCTATTAGAAGCAAATTAACCCAGCTAAATGCAACACAACGAAAAGCATACACATCCTTTCCCTTTTTCTTTCTTTTCATTTTAAACACTACATTTTATATTTTCCATAAACTCTATGGCTGCTTGAACTTACAGGATTTATATCTTAATACATCATTAGCAGCAATGCAGCCAGCTTAATACAGGCTGGGGTACAGTTTCCAATATGATTTTAGGAATCATAAACTACTAAGTATGATTTAAATCCCCTCCCCCCATTCTCTTTTTTTTTAAGTGCCATTTTATTTTAGATGATTTGTTCCCTTCTCTATTATCCTGCTGTTTACTGAGAGATTGTCATACCAAAGCACAGAAACCAGATAGCAAAGACTATAATTATGAGCTTTATTGATCCTATCTATAATGATCAGCAACATTTGCCTGTCAGATTAAACTAGCAACCTTCTTTCTCCGTACGCCTTGGGCTCAGTATAGAGTCTCTGGAGCCAGTATGTGTTCCAGAGTCCTGCACAGGAGCCTGGATACACTTATGATATTATATTCCTCATCTTGACATTTAATTTATTTTCCTGTTCTTCATCTTCAGTTAACGCTCACAAGCACATGTCAAAGTACCCATGACAGGTTTGCTGGTGAGTGGAGTCCAAGATAGAGCTCAAACAATTAGAAGTAGAGATTTGCATAAAGCAAATTTGTCATGTCTGTTATATCTGGTTCACACACTGCGAGCTGTGGACTACTGGCAGTCTGCGGAGTCCTTTGTGACAGCCTGCAATTTAAACAATCCCACTTAGGCAGAATGTGAACTTGCTTCTGCATTACAAGCATAAGCCTATATAACATACAGAGTAACCTGTTAAGATGGCAGCTCTGGCATGCTAATATCTTTTTAGTTGGACCAGCCCCTAAAACACAGGGTGAGCTCTCCGGGGAAGTGGTGGGGGTTAGCAGTGAAATGAATCAGTCTGGGGACCAAACCCTGAAGAATTTGCAAAGCCACCTATGAAATGAAGGGAGGAAGCAGAGTTAACTTTGTGCTGGTTCTGTTCAGAGAAGTTCCACTCGGCGTAAACGGCGGCACGCTGTAAAAGCAGCCTGTCAGTTTGAATGAGGCACCTACTGTAAATGTCAGTGGTTCTTTAAAGGTTAAGCAAGCATCTCGAGAAAGGCCTCGGTGCTCTTGTGTGCTTTTCCCTTAATGTAAGCTGATAAAGGATTATAGAGAAAAAAAAAAAAAAACTTGCAAAGAGATAAAAGGCTCACAGGTTGATGTTAAACAATTGAAATTTTCTGTTCCCAGTGTACAATAGTAAATTACCAATGGCAGATTTAATGTTGTTAATTATCGGAGCAAAGTACTAAAGATTGTTTTCTTTTGACTAATTAATTACCTCATATACAGCAGAAAGTTAATTCAGATAAATGATTGTTTCTTAATGCTACTGAAGCTTTCCTTGGAGTACCCTCGGAAACATCTGCCCTTAAGATATGAATTAGTGATCACTATCAGGGGCCTACAAGCAGGGATGAATTAAGCAGATACAGGGTTGCTGGTTGCAGCCATGCTAGTCTAAGGACATACGCAGGCAAGGTTTTTTGGGTAGATGTGAGATCTTTTATTTATTAGACCAACTGAGTAGTTGGAAAAAAGTTATTTGCAAGCTTTTGGGCACAAGCACATTTCTTCAGGCACTGGGAGACTCTGCTGTTGTTCTGAGATCTCCAAGGTAGGAAAGAAGCTAAAAGTGTGACGGGGGGACAGTGAAAATGTAAAAATAATGGGTAGAAAAAGGGTGGGGGGGAGGGGAAGAGGGTGAACCACCCCTCCTAGCCTTTAAACAAGCACTCAACCTCATTAAGCTCATCACCAGAAGCAAACTCCCTATGACCCACACCACACCAAATGGATCTAGACCGTGCCAGGACAAGAAATGCAAAACCTGCCCATACATCTCCATCAACAGAACCATCACCGTTCCTGGATCTTACACCTACATCTCCAGAAACGTAATATAGCTCATCCAGTGCACCAAATGCCCTCATGGAAAATATGTAGGAGAAACCAAATGACAACTGCATACCAGAATGAGCGCGCAATGAAAATCCATCGAAGAAAAATATCCAATGACCTGTGGGTACTTCTCACAAGACAACTACTCCCGCTCTGATCTCTCAGTTCTAATCCTCAACGGGAACTTACAAAACACTTTTTATAGACAAACTTACAAACTTCACTTCATAAATTTACTGGATGCAAAAACTCACGGACTAAATATAGACACTGGATTTATTACGCATTGCAAGCTACCCGACATCTGATTCACCAGGTACATGCCTGAACTTATCATTTACACATTTTCCGCCCCACCCACCTTCCTCCCCTCCCCTCCTTCTCTACCCACTGTTTTCCTAACTTCTACCTATTTACTTTTTCACAGACTGCCTCTTTTCTGCCTTGGAGAACTCAATACTACAGCTGTTTCCCATGCTTAATTTTGTATTCCTTCACCCATTATTTCCCCCCCTTTCCCCCACTTCCCTCCCTTCTCCACCCATTGTTTTCCAAACTTCCACCTATTTACATTTTCACTGTCCTCCTGTCACATTTTTAGCTTCTTTCCTACCTTGGAGATCTCAGAACAGCAGAGTCTCCCTATGCCTGAAGAAGGGGGCTTGCGCCCAAAAGCTTGCGAAGAACTTTTTTCCAACTACTCAGTTGGTCTAATAAAAGATCTCACATCAACCCAAAGAACCTTGCCTGCCTTAAGCAGATACAGGTATCCAGGCTGCAGCTCTACTGGTCTAGAGGCAAAAGGAATCAGAACTCATGGTAGAGGTGATATCTTTTATTAGACCTAGATTAAAGAAACAATTTTACAGCAATCTAGTTGGTCTAATAAAAGATATCATCACCTCTACCATGAGTTCTGATTCCTTAAGCAGATACAGTCACTGAACCCCAAGGAAACAATGCCAGATCACAGGCTCTGTGGTTTGGTTTGAGTGAGGGCTAGGGCAGCATAGACTAGGGGCCCCTCTACATGTGCAGGTAAAGGCACAATGGGATATAATGTGCAATAAAAGGGACAATGGGATATAATGTGCAATCACACCTGCCATGCCACAACAGCATGGCAGGAGACACGACTACAGAATCATGCATTAGATCCCAAAGCACCTTGTTGCTGGTGCAGGGGGAGGCCGGGACTGGGTCCCAGCAGTTGCAGGACTCTGGGTCCTCTTCAACTGAAGGTCTTCTAGCTCCAGCAGGGCAAGGTGCACCCCTACAACTGGGAGCCCCATCAGCTGACCAGCCATAAAGCCAGTACACATTTTCAAAGTGTAACCTTATGGCTGGTTGAAGCTTTTTATGGCATGACAGGTACTTCCCATGTGCAGCTGGTCTCAAGGTAACTGCGTGATTAATCAATTCATTATGTGATGTCTGGAACATGTGGAGGGGGCCTAAAAAAAAGCAGCACTACCTGAGTGCCACCCTAGAGTTCACAACAACAAAAATGGTCAGTGCAGCATAGTTTTTAGAATCTCTTCTTGAATTCCCACAGTGGCTTTCAGACTTGGCAATAGGGCTGTGCGAAGCTTCGGGTGCTGATTTGATTTGAAGAAGATTCGGCTCAATTCGGTGGTCAAATCTCCAAATCTGAATTGAATCGGGAGACTAATAAAAAGGTCCGAGTTGATTCAGAAAAGATTCAGAGAGCTTTGGAGAATCAGGCAGTCCCCACTCGCTGACGCAGGGATCTGGACCCAGACGCTGTACCAGTAAGTGTGTGGGGAGGGGAGGGGGCTAAAGAAGGGACCATGGGGGGACCCCTGCCAGGCCTCATCTCCTGCCTGCTCCCCCAGATCCCCTGAACACCCCCCGACCCCCA
>NW_005842219.1:219363-232961 GCF_000455745.1 Alligator sinensis
GGGGTGTGTATACAGTCCCCCCCCCCCCCCCGCCACTTGGCAAGAGCTGGTGAATGCAGGGCTTTTTGTTTGTTTGTTTGTTTTTAAAGAACCGGGAGCTGGGGCCAGGCAGGGCAGCCATTGATAGGGCCAGGAGAGCGAGTGGAGGATGGGGCCTGTTTGATTCAGAGATTCAGCTGATTTGGCTGCAGCCGAATCTCCAAATCAGATTTGGCCGAATCGATTCACAACAGTGATTCAAATCACCAAATCAAATCACCGTCCCCCAAATCGGCCGAATCCAAATCAAATACTAGCTGCTTCACACAGGCCTACTTGGTACCTAGACATCCACCTTCCTAGAAGGAGTGCTTGTTTCTGGGGGTAGAGAAATTGTTTGAATGTTATTCTATCCTAGGGCAAAAGGAAACATTGTTAGTTGGGGTAGGAGTGCACATGACAGGAAAAACTGATGGTTAAGTAGGGTTACCATACATGTGGGTTTTCCTAGACATGTCCTCTTTTTTGGCCCCCTGTCCTTTTAAAAACTGGGTGGGTTTTTAAAATCCGAGCAAATGTCTGGGTTTTTGTTTTGCCTCCATTTCTCCCAGGCAAGAGCAGCTTGGATGCTTGGGGCTGGGAGCAGCAGGCAAGGTGACTGGCAGTCGGGGGTCACATGCTCTGTACGTGGGCCCAGCAAGTAAGTGGGTCTGGGTCGGGAGTGAGGGGCGCCAGCAGGGGTGGGGGGCACCGGCAGGGCTGCGGGCAGGGGCTTAGGAGTGAGGGGCAGAAATAGGGCATAGGCATATCACTGCCCCCCACACAATCATATACCCCTCCCCGTCTCAACCTCTCCTCCTCTGCCAGCGTCCTCTTTTTTTGATCCTGGAAATACGGTAACCCTAGTTAATGGGCCCACTGCTCTGTCAGGAAGACAGTGCCACGGGGTGAATGAAGACGGTTCAGGGGTAAGCATGGATTTGGGGGTAAGAATGAACATGAGGAGGAAGGGAGAAAGCACGAAAGAAGAGTAAGTAGAAGATGAAATACAAGCCGGCAAGGGGAAAATAAGAGAAGGGGGCTGGACAGTTGTAGGAATTGGGAAATAATCACTGAATCAGTCTAGAGCAGCAACTCTCTGCCAGGGTGCTGGGGCATCCTGGCACCAACTACATCTTTTGAAGAGTGCCCCGAGGTGTGAGGAGATAAGTGAGGTGTTAGGAGATAATCAGATAAACTAAACAGATAAGTGCAGACTCAGGCTTGTCCCTGTCTGGATGATCCCCCATCCCCACTGCAAGGAGGTAAGCACTGTAATCTAGAAGTTAGTTGTTGAAACTGAGTGCCACTCAATTCAAAGTGATGGAGGGGTACCTCAAGTTCAAAAAGGCTGAAAAACACTGATCTAGAGATTTCAGACTAAAGAGAAGATGCAGGCAGATGTGAGGAAAGAGGGAGGAAAACAGGGTAAAGGAAAGCAAAAGGCAGAAAGAAGGAAGGACTGAAAACAAAGGAGATATTAACTTTAAGGATTACTCTAGAGAAAGATCACACAACTGGTGCAATGAAAATATAACTCCGGTTGCTGTGGAAATGCCAACATTACCCAAAGACAAGTAATGGCATGCACGGGTTTAACAGGAAGATGAGCCTTTCTAGTGACAGCTCTCCTTTGCTGAAAAGGACAATTCTCACTGGCCCCATCCCGTAAGCTTAGTTATCCATTTAAGAAATCACTATGCAATTAGCACAGCTGGCAACCACCCTTCCTACAGAGGGCTGTGACGGGGGGTGTTGCGGGGCAGTCCAGAAATAGGTAATGGCAGAGCTGTTGCAGGAAAAAGCTCCCGTGAAACTGGCAGCACAGTCTGACGCGATGAGAAAGGAAGGTAAGCCCCATCTGTTCAAACCAGACACAGATGTAAGCTGACAAAATTCAGCTGTGCCCAGTGAGAATTGGCCTGATCTACAGTAGACGCCAGGAGGTGTGAGAAGACGGACAGGAAGATTTCCTCCAAATTTCCATCTAGAGCTTTGGGACAAACTGAAACAAGGCTGCACAAATAGGAGTTACACAGATCAGTCTGTATTTACCAGCAAAGTCTCAGGGCCCTGAGTTTAAGACAGCAGCTTATTACTACTGATCATTGTTTGTATGGCCACAGCACCTAGGATTCCAGGGATGAAACAGGACCCCATTCATTATGTGAGGCACCACCTTTGTACAGAACAAAAAACCAAAGGAGACTGAATTTGGACGGATTCGGTTTGAGTCTATTGGGGCATTTTTTACGTGTGCAAGTGCCGGAGCACTGGGTGCTTTGAAAAGCGCGGCAGCACTGCAACACTTGCAGCTGTATAAGCGGCGAAATGCATGTCAGCGCAAAGAAAACAGCGGTGGTGCGCTTTTGAACCAAAACACCTCGGAGGTGCTTTGGTTCAAAAGCGTGCTGCTGCCACTATCCTCATGCTGACATGCATTTCACCACTTACACAACTGCAAGTGGCACGGTGCAGCTAGCATTCGCTCCTGTGCAGAGCAGACTCAATTAATTGAGTTTGCTCCTAAGTGGCAGATCTCCAGCACATGCAAGAACTAGAAAGTACGTGTATAAGTGCCCTTCGATCCTAAACTGTATTTTCAAAATAACAGTACTAAGTGGCTTGCTGGAAGAAAGAATGCACTGGTATAGCTGAGAAAGAATAAAAGCAATCTTTTTGGTTTCTTTTCACATTTTTTACATTAAGTGTAATATTCTCCAAATCCTCTAAACTTCACTACTGCAGTAGGATGTGGTTTGTCTCTCTTTAAACAGTCATCTGAAAGCAATTTTGTTCAATTAAAGATCAGAATTAAATTTTAGCACTGGTAGTGCTTCTGTGCAAACAATACAATGTTTTAACTGAGCATAGAGATGTCGTTTCGTAAGACGAGGGAGTTAAAAAAACAACCAAAGAAACAAAAGCATGTCTCCACATGGAGTTATTCCTGGATAGCTACCAATATTTCCATATAAGTTCATGTGTGGATACTCTTATTCTGGAATAAGAGAGAGTGTTAGGGCATGGGTACATGAACAAGCAACTACAAGATAAAGACATGTTGGGCTTCAGAGCATCACAGTAACTCCGTATGTGAATGCTCTTGACTCAGACCTAAGGTACCATTGGCGCTTAGCTTTCGTTCACCATGGAGTAAGAGTGTGGAAACAGGCAATTACTATGGAGTACCTGAAGCACTGTAATGCTTTTACTCTCCTTTATCTCATGGTAACTTGTCTAGGTGCCCAGGCTATTATTCTGAATTAATTAATTAATTAATTAATCAATCAATCAATCAATCAATCAGTCTCAAAGCTAATTTAACTAATCTGGAACAAGGTGTTGTTATTCCAGCGAAACGGCATCTGCACAGGGAGTTAATCGGGAATAGCTTTTCTGCTTAAACCCTTTAATGCCAATTACCTTCTCTGCATAGGCAAGCAGTAAGCTTCTCCCATGGTTCGGGGAATAAAACGTTCTGCAACCTCATCTGTCAAGTGGGGGCAATGGATACTTAATTATTTCACAGCAATGTTAGGAAAGTTAATACAGTTATGGCTAGGGTGTGCCTCGCCTGAACAAGGCCATCCAAAAAAAGAGTAAGGATTTCCCCTAAAAGGTTGTGCTCCCTGCCAACATATTGAGATGGTTCTTGGTAAACCAAGAAGGGGGTGTTTATAATTCATCTCAATTAGCAGCATCAAGCTTAAAAAAATACAAGCAAAAAAAACCCTCAAAGCAAAACAAGAACTTGACTTGTTACCATTAAGCTATTCCAGGCAACTCTCAAGACAGCTCCAAGTGTGACAAGCATGTGACAACATGCAGTTTATAACAAAACCTTATCCCTGGCTGCAGCGGAGATGCACTCCCCCATAAGCCGAGGACAAGAAGGGATGAAGAAGTAGACGGTGCTGCCTTTGGATGCCTGCAAAGCTGTAGGCTGCGCTCCAGAAATTGGGCTCCATATACAGATGTGCCGCTGGGGGCACTCCTGCACACCTCCCAGGAGGCTGCTAGAGTAGCCCCTTCTCCAGCCCTGCCCACCCGCACCAGCTGGCAGCAGTAGGGGCAGAAGGGGGTGGAGGGCAGAGACCTGCCCTATGCAACACTGCCTGGGATGGTGGCGATTGCCCTCCACGTGAAAGATATTTGATAAAGTGCTCTAACAGAAAGCACTTTAGTACACGTCCATCAAGGGTTAACTTAGAGCACTACACACCATTTTTTAAGTGCTCCAAGAGCCATGAATGCCTGTTCAGTTACAGCTTTAGAGCACTTTGTCTGCTTACTGTATGATGTCTGTAAGGTCTGTACATAGCTTGGGGTTGCAAAGTATTCCCATTTCGAGCTAGTGGCAAATTTTCCCGGGAAGATGTTTTTCAATCCCCGCCCCCTTCCATCCCCTTCAGAAAATGTGATTCCTCAAAACTTACTCCAGACACATACCGGCTTTCCAGCCTCAACTGGGGAAATCTTCTCAGGCCGGGATGAATTTATGATAAAAAAAAAAAAATATATCCACATGCAAACATGCCCTTAAACATGAGAACAGGCTAGTGATGAGGGCAGACACCTAGATGTGGGTGACTGGGTCTGACATTGGACTTGAAGCCAGGTCTCCCACGTCCCAGCTGGGAAACACTGAACTATTCATTATTTTGGGGCAGGAGATTCCTCCATTACCTGCCTCCCTTCTAGGAGGGGAGGAAGTGGGGTCTGTATCACACAGACATAATTTCAGCTGTCACAGGGTCACATTTTTTGGTACAATCTTTGTTTCATCCCAAACCAGAAAGAGCAATTTTTTTTCTTTTTAAATTAAATTAAATTAAATCTTTAAAATCTCAATGAGTCTGGCTGGAGACCATTTTCCGCACGGCCTTGCTCCCTGACTGAAACAATGCAAAGACCAGTCTCTTGCTACCTCCGAAACAAAGTGCCTTTGGAGTAAGTGTATTTATTCCCCACGTCAGGCCTGTGCCAACACCGCAACATTTAGCTTCCCCTTCAAGGTGAAGACAAAAAAGCTCTGCATGCCCTTCAAGTATTTTATTATTGAACAAGATTACATCCACAGGGAGCCCTTGTTTACTATTTGGCATAGTAAATGGAAAATATCGGGTGTATTTGCATTTATCACCCCTGCATACTGGGGAAACGGCAATCGTATACACACAGCCTAACTACAGGCAAAAGCCAACAGGCAACTGAACACCATCCTGATATTCAAAATGGCATCTTCTCAAGGCCATTTGATTTCCAAAATTCAAACCCAGTGATCTCTTTAAAGCAGAAACAAACTCACTAGTGTCCTGGGACTGGAATAGTGCTAAACTAGGCAGTTACACCAAGCAAAGAAATACCTTCCACTCTATAATAAGCACACAAGAGACCTTATCCCCTTCTCTACCTGTTTGCTACTGTGGGGTTATGGCTGAATTATTGCTCAAAAGGAGTCTAATAAAATTTCTGGACTAAAAACAGCACCATTCCCAATGTTGCCATCAAAAGGGCTGCCTGCATTTGCATAATAAACCCCAACGTACAGGGGCTGAGAACCAAAGCATAAAAATGCACTCAGACTGAACAGCGCATACAAATACCCAGGCTTTTCCCCCTTTACTTTTTATTGTTTCACTGTATTTTTTATTGCTTTTCTAATTAGCAATCCATGGCTAGAGCACCAGAAATCTCCAAGTCTTGGGACTCGCCAATGGAAAATGTTGGGGTTTTTTTTTTAATAACAACTTTAAAAATATAAAGCATGTGGTTCCAATTTAAATTATAGACAGACTTAAAGCTTATGACTGACTACAGCATTTTGTAGCCCTCTAACTCAAAATACGGCATGGCTTTGAGAGAGATTAGCCAGCTAACTACCAAAATGAAGGGTTTTTGTCCTCCTTTTCCCTCATCATTTATTGCTAATTATTTGGATTACAGGAGTAGATTGATACCCCGTTAACATCAGGGGCCCTTTATGTCAGGCACCGTACATACGTGCTCTGGCTTATTCTATACCAAGCTGAAGTCAACAGCATGCCACTCACTTTTGGTGGTGCATGGGGTCATGCCCATCACAAGCAACAGCTCTTAGAGTTTACAACCTAAAGCAAAACGACACAGATGGGTAAGGGGAAAAAAAGAAGAGGATTTTATGCCCTTTTCAGAGACAGAGATTAAGTAAATCACCAAAGGTCACAGAGACAGCCATTTTTTTCCTTCTTGAGACCACACATGCATACAAAAATCCCAGTCTTCTCAAGGCCAATATCTGCTGTGGTTTAGTAGTTTCTGCAGTCATCTGGGAATCAAAACATTTCTAGTTTTGTGACCTATGGCACGCTTCTTAACCCAAGCGCTCTCAAATGCTCAGCAGACTCCTTTCATCGTCTGCTGAGCACCCATCAATAGAAGATGTGGGAGCTTTCTGAAAGTCAGGTCATCAGTTCAAAGCATAATGACCAATATGAATGAACAGGCCCCCACTATATAAAGTGGTAACTGCGAAATGGGAGCTTAGGTCAATGCGATCCTATTGTTGCACTGCTACATTGAGAGCAATTATATCTAGCAGTTCTGCAGTGTCGTTTGGAAATTAAAGATGGATCTGTTAGCCTTCCCTAAGAAGCACCTTGCTTTGCTCTGGCGGCTCGCTGTTAGCCAGGTAGCAAGTTTTCTTGCACGAGGTGGAATGCTGTTGTTCGGTCTTGTTATTCACATTTCATTAAAAAGAAGTTACATATTTAAGAAACCAAAATAACAGCACTGAGATAAAGCACCTGAAGCCACCTATTTACAAATAGCATAAAATACCGGTATCAAATATTGAACAACAAACCTTTCCATGTGACATTTTAAAACACGTTTGTTGGTTCTTTTGTCATTTATTTGCCATTGTCATCACTTAGCCCACCGACAAGACAGGCTTTACTTTTAGATGAAGAATCATTTTTGGTTTTCCCTGTTAAATCACGTGTCTTACGTACTAAACTTGTAAGTCTGGTTTACTTCTTGTGAAAGCATGTAATCTGCAGCATTTAACTACTAGTCTGTCAGAAAGCCATCAGCCTACTAATCCGAGCAAGTAAATGCTGGACTTCACAGGAACGACTGTTTGAAAGAAAATTGGGGTAAAGATGAGGTTGTTACAAAGCACCAAAGGCCATTCTGCAATATGTATATTGTCCAGGCACCATAGCTTAAATATGTTTTACACACACACGTAGCTCTACAGAATCTGCTTTCTAGTACTGCTGTGTGATAGACAGTAAACTCATAGGTAATTCCTTTGAGGTGTTGCATTAACTAATATGACGCTGCAACACAACTTCATAGTTCAATTCAACATTAAATCAGCTAATCAGGGGTCAGCCGCTGCTTCCCACAGCGTTTCCACATTCCCAGTTGACAACATGTTAAATATGATGACCCCTATCTACACCGACTGAAATATCAGATTTAACATGATGTTAATTAGCATGGTTCTTCAAGGTCATGTTCTACCGCAACCTAATTTTAATTTGTACAAGAAGCTCAAGATTTCATACTGAAGTCACCGATTTCCAAGTCCTTTGGTTACACTGAGGCCAATAGCCAGGGAACCAGAAATCTGTCTTTTGGAAACAGCCAGGACTTCAGAATTGAATCAGCATGCCAAACTTGACTGAAGTTTATTGGAAACTGAGCAAGCAAATGTGCTCTCAGCAAAACACATTTTGAGGAAGATTCCTACCATTTCTTGATTTCATCCAGACTGCAATCCCAGCTAAAAAACCCAAAAAAGCCCAGCAACCAATAATCCTCATATTATTTCCACTTCTGGAAGAAAATTTAAAATTACAATATTAACTATTTTTCAGAAATTTCATAATTCAGAGGCTTGTTTAGGTTTCAGTAAACGCTTTGGAGCAAAATTCAATTAAAAAAAAAAACCTGTTCAGCCTCTGCTTAAACCTGAAGACCAAAAAACACAACATCTACTTTAGTTAACTACATGGAGCAATCAGACAGATTTGAGGTTACTCAGCATAAGTTTTCTAGCAAGTCTTCATGCAATACGTAAGTAGAAACCACCTTCGTGTCCAAACAATTGGCTCCAGAGATCTCCATGTTAGCACAAGTTTCACAGAGTTCCCAGGGGGGGAAAAATACTTACAGAAGAAAATACAGTTGTCTATAACAGCTGACACAAGTTCAGATATAGCCAGTCAAGTGAAACCAGTTATGATTCTACTGCATAATAGCATTTGCACTGAAAGACAAGACAATCCTTCTTACAAATCTCTACAGTTTGGGGTTTGGTTTTTTTGGTCTCTGTTTTTGGAGCGGGAGAATCCTGGTGCTCTTACAAGTTGAATTTTTCCACCAACGATACCTTGGTTGAAAGCTCATGTGAACAGAAAGAGCTAAAACTGAAACTATGCAAAGAAGTGAATTCTAATCTCATTACAGGAAACTACTAAGCTATCACGTACCGATTACCAGGTAGTTACCTGAAAGTATATGTCAAGTGCCAGACAGTGCCCCCTACTTACAGGATTTTTTTTTACAAATATAACGGCTGAGATTTTCCACAAACTAATCACTGAGAAATTATTTCTTAGATAATCTTTAGTAACGAATAATTGATGGAGGCAGAACATGTGTTCTGGTAGAGCAGTTTTGTACAAGAGATAAAACTGAGTTAACAGACACATTAACATGCATGGTTAATTAAACTATTCCCCGCTGCCATTATTTGTCATTTCTGGGCCAGCGTATGCTTCTCTTCTGCTTGGTGAAACAGATTGCCCAAAATTCACAAATTCAAATGTGGACATTTATACAAAGGCTCTTTGCTACTACACAGGTGTCTGCGTGCCATGGCCTCCAACGACAGGCAAAATGGCTTAAGAGCCTCTGCTTCCAGGATACCCCCAAAGCCACCTAAAAAATTTCACAGGGTGGAGAGAAACGTGCATAAATCAACACAGACAGGGTGAACTTTCATTTACAGTGAAAATCCAACCAGAGAAGTGCAACGTAAAAATGACACCACAAAATTGTGGAAGTTCCCTGGCTTCTCATTGCCACGCTCCTCGGTTCACAGTAAGCGTCCACAAAAAACATCTTGGAGTTAGGGAAAAAGAGTAATACACGTGCCATTTGTCAGCAAAGGGCACAGAAGAAGGTAGATCCTGCTATCTTTTGCTTTTACACTCCCAGGAAAAGTTAGAAAGGACTATTTTGTCTCTGGTTTATTCTCCTACTCACTTCTAAGTCTCTTCGCCTTAGACCGGGAGTATTTATTTACACAGCTTTCAAGTTTGGTTTTAGGTCATGCATCCCCACCTTGATTTCCAGATGCAGGCCCCCTTTCCTGTTCATACAAGACTCCCAAAGACTCATCTGCACAGCTTTACCAGATGCTTAAGGATATGAGGAGTAGGATAATGCACTGCGATAAGGCCACAGCCCCACACATTTCTTCCATTTGGAACCTCCTTATTATCATTTATTTTTGACCTGGCACATATAACATTTTTTCAGCACATGGTGTCATCCCTGTTCCACTTGTCACAACTACAGGAAAAGGCAAATAAAAAAAAATCCAAAAACCTTCACACTGTAAGCAAGAAGAAAAGCTTCATCTTGACACCAATTCGGAAGAGATTCACTAGGCAGTCTCGGCAGAAGTCCTTTGTAGGAGGCGATGAAGAGCTGGCAAAGATTGTCTATTGTTAGATGATGAAGTGGACAGACACTGTGTGGGATGAAGCACTTGACAAACACTTTTCCCTTTGCATTATTAAGGGAGCAGAATTTTAAAAAAGACTATAAAAAAAGAAAAACTAGCCCTCTTCAGTAGCAATTCAGTCACTGTCTTTATTACACTAAATGGGAGTACTAATTGTGCTAAAGATTCATAAGGACTGTTTTGAAACCTAAAAACCTGAAGATGTACTTCTTGGAACAGTCTTCTGAAATCTAGAGACTTGTCACTTCAGCAGAAAGAAGCCAAAGGCACATTGGTCTGTGCACTGTGGATTATTGTTGCAATGAAATGATTTAATCCAAATATTGTAGCCTGAGCTTTTCTCCTTGGGAACCACAGCCCAAACTATTTTGGCTTTTAAACAGAAAACATCAGTCTCTGGAAGAATGAAATACAGACATACTAATCTGCTCATATACATTTGTGGCAGAGGTTTGTAAAGGATGGCTGGATAGCGTCAGCAAGCCAGCCAAACCACATGGAGAGCAAGCACATGGAGAATGACCAAAACTAGCGGCTTCCCTACTGAGACAATGCATTTTGCAGAAGGAAATGGAATGTGTTTTACTTTATCAGGAACATTTAAGTGGCACTGCATACCTGACTTTCCTTTCATGAAATCTGTCTGGACAGATACACGTTTCAACTTAGTTATTAGGGCTGTGTGAAACGGGCCCTATTTGATTCGGGTTGGGCCCAAATCAGGGACAGCGATTCGATCCATTGATTCGGAGCACTGTCCCCGATTCGATTCGGCCGAATCCAAATCTGAAGATTTGATGCCGATTCGGCAAATCAGCGATTCGGACACTGGCAGTTTTTAAAGTTTTTTTCTACATATCTCTAGGAAGCATGGGCTCATGATTGCTGCGGTGCTGGGGTGCATGGAGCATCCCACAGGACCACAGAGGTCTCCCCAGGGTGCTCAGCAGCGAACCCGGAAGTGGAGCGGAAGTACTTTGCTTCTGTCCACTTCTGGGTCTGCTGGCAAGCATGCTGGGAAGCCCCCTGTGCTCCTCTGGGGCGCTCCATGTGCTCCAGCATCATAGACTCGCGAGCCATGCCTGCTACCTAGAGGTATGTAGAAAAAACATGTAAAGCTCTGTCTATGTCCGAATCGCCAAATCTGTCTGAAGCTCTCCATATCAATTCAGAGGGATTAAAGAGTCCTCTGATATGATTCAGATTCAGAGATTTGGCCACCAAATCGAATCAGGGACCGAGGCTTCGCACAGCCCTACTGGTTATGCTGAATCTGGATGCAACAGTTTTAGTTACAACACCTGAAGAGTAAAAGCCTGATACTTTTTGGGACACTGATGTGGGCAAACTGGAAGTTTACTTATTAGAGAGAGACCTGTACCAGACTTCAAAAAGGTCATTTTGGTCTTAGTGACTCACAGCTGCATGGTTCAGGGAAAGAAAGCACACCTTTAATATAATAATGTAGCAAGGAAGTCCATGAGTGATTTGGGTGGGAACAGAGCTTGACTCTATTAAATAGCCTCCCCTCCCACCTTTAAATTTGAATACTGCTAATTAGCATAACCTTCTTCTGCCAAGTAGACAATGTTATTTTCCCTTTAAAAAGTCAAAAGACTTTTTGCATGAGCAGACATAAGCCATTATTTTCAGCAGGCTTAATGCATGCTTGCATGTATGAATGAATTTGGGTCTGAATTGAGTTCTGATTAATGTTAATAAAATTAGCTTTGAGAGAGTGAGAGTGCATGAATGTGTATGTGCGCGCATGTGCGTATAACACTGGGAATATAACCCAAAAGTTTGACCCCACCTGGCCAAGAATCCAAAAGTTTGGCCATCTTCCTGATGACTTCAGTGGCCCCTGCTGACTTCAGTGGCCTTTCACCAATTCACAGAAGTTTAGGGCTGGAAGAGACCTCGTGAGATCATTGGGTCTAGCCCCTCTGCTCTGGGCTGGAAAGCCTGCTGGGCTCAAATAATCCTAGCAAGGTATGTGTCCAGTGACACCCTCAATCAATGCCATGATCTATCCATCAGCCATTAATCCCTTCCAGAATGTGCCCCCATGACTAAGGCAGCACCAGTCACCCATAGATGTATAGTTTGTCCAATGCTTCTACTCAGTCTTAAGATGTATCATTTCTCTCTATCAGAGAAACCTTGGGAGTATGAAAATTAAGTTGGGCAAAAGTTTAAAAAAAAATGTTAACAAAAAAATTAAATTGTGCCCTATAGCCTTCTTAATGACTGGTCCAAAGACAGCAGGACCTTACTATGGCTGCCAGACAGCAGCTACTCCTATAGTTTTGCTGGTTGACGGCTGTGCTGTAGGCCTCAGGATCAAACCCTGCTGACAACCCTTTAGGAAGTCTGTTACAAAAGCAAAATGAAAATGTATTACATATTTCTCTGGAACCTGTGCACAGAACAAGGATCTTCCCCTGTCACCCCAACTGTTACATCCAGAGAGAAAGGCTAGGGACAGTAGTTACAAATAAACCTGTTGAAGTGATCAGAAACTGGTTTAAACCTGTAACAGAACAGAAGCTCAGTGCACATAAACCAGTTTCAAAATGGGTCAAACTGGTTTAAAGATAAACCTGGTTGAATATAGTATCAGACTTAACTGATTTGGGTCAAACAAGTTTATGAAGCTTTTGTCCCAGACCCTTTCCTGGTCCAAGTTAAATCACAGTCCCCCAACATCCTAGCATGCTTTCCAGCTCTGGGCTGGGCTGTGATGTCTGCTCCAGAGAGCAGGGCCGGCCCTGCCCTTATGCTCCCTTGCTGAAGTAGCGAGGGCTGGCCGACAAGTGGGGGAGGCATGCTGGGGGCAAACCCTGGCTGAAGTCTGGGCCCAGAGAGTGGGATAAACACCCGTTCCCCTGCTCAAACTAACCGTTGACCACAACTATGGACGACAAATCCCAAAGGAACCTGGAAGCAGGGAGAGGAAGTGATGAGCAACCCAGCAGAGTCCTGCTGCTGTAATTCTGGACTGCAAATCCCAGAGACCTCGGGGACAACAGGAAGAGGAAGTGAACACACAGCCAGAGAGCCAGGCTCTAGCACCCCCTGGCCTGAGCCATTGCAGGCACATGGCAGCATTTCCTGAGTCAAAGGTAAATGTCTGTTCATTTCCGTTTCGATTTAGTCTGTGCAGCTTAGACTGACCTGCAGCCACTGAACTGATTCAGCCTTGGGCTTTTTGACTGTCTGTACCTAGCCTAAGGGAGCATCTATCAGTGCTCAAGGACTAGTCAAGTTTTAATCCTGAAGCCCTTTAAAAAAGAAAAGAACAAAGCAGGGGGTGGGGAAGGGAGAGGAGAGGAGAGGAGAGGAGAGAGAGAACAAACCTTTCATTCCCTTGTAAAACACATGACTGCATTATAATTTACCAGCAGCTGCTGGCAACAAACACCACACTCTCATATTCCTATTAACCAAGCTGCAACTGATTTATTAAAGGCTCAGATACATCACAACAAATGACTGTAACATCATTTATATTACTATTTACAGGTCTTTAATAGGGTTACATGAAGGTACAACGCAGCACATACTGGAATCGGGTTACAAGACTGTCAAGCAGCAGCAGACTATTCCCTCCGTTGTACTCTAGGCCTAGGCACTGACGGCTGCACTCCTTCCTACGTTTTGCCATAATTGCAGGCAGGACTGTGACACGGGGAGGTGGAGACGCTAGCTACTACTCCCTCTGCTACCCAAGCACAATGCCCATCAAATGCGCCCTCCCCACCAGGGGGAGGTACGTGATCAAACGTGGCTCTAACACCAATAAATCAATCCTCTCTCTGCCCTGCAGAGCTGC
>NW_005842219.1:233221-238041 GCF_000455745.1 Alligator sinensis
GAAGGTGAAGGAAAAGACATTGCCCCAGACGGTAAGATCTGTCACTTGCAGCCAAATATGGATCTTACCTGTAGGAAAACAGACAACCCACTGTTCAGAGCGACACTTTCCTTTTACTGGGCTGCCTGCCATGACCTGAAGCCACTAATGTGTAACCAAGTTACCCGGAGGAAAGAACTAGTGAATTAGGAGCCAAAAACAGATCGCTTATATAGGAGGCCTGCACAATAGACACCATATTCAGACCTATCTAAACCCATTAAATAAGGCAGTATATAGATCTCATGCTGGAGGGAACCATTTAGATCCTGTCTCCTGCACTGGAAGGGCGCTATATTACCTGTTCTGATGAAACCACGATTCCAGTGCCAAGAGATGCAGCCGCAACAGATTCAGGTTCAGCTCATAACTAGCGCTTTGAAGGCAGGGCTCCTTTGAAACGCTAGTCATTGCGTCGCGTCTGCCTACACCACGCATACCAATAACTAATCTTCCCCATCCCTTCAAGAAATAACGCAGACAGTCAGTACAAGCCATGGTATGCTCTATATAGCGAGATAATATTCTGAGCAGTGACAGCCTCTCTCATCTAAAAGACTCTTTTCTGGCTGAGACGATATACTTAAAAGGATTTTTAAATTAAAAGGGAGCTCTGTATCAAGAACATAAACCCTTTATCAGAGGTGCTGATGAAGCCAAATGGCTCATTCCTTTACTGTATACATTTAGTGTGGAAGTCTCTGCCCACCCCACAAATTTCGAACAACCGTGTTTCAAGCCTCTGGTTTTCTCCAACTATAAAGGCGCCAGATAGTCAAATATTATGCTTATGCTTTTTAAAATATTTCCATTTAAATGTAGATTTTGACCTTCTTGCCAATGAAATATTAATAAGAGAATAAAATATATATTACTCTTCTTCTGAGGGAGAGGTCTCTCTCACTCTGTCACGGTTCCATCCGTTTTTTGAAGAGGATTTCTTCCAACCGCGATGGATTTATTATCCCTTGTTCCTAACTTCTCAGGCCGTTGTGGCTGAAAGCAGAGAGGTGATCTCTTCTCTCTCTCTCCAGACCCCAAAGGAAAAAAAAAAATGGTTTCCTAAAATCGATAAAAAATAAACGAGGACAGCAACGAAATGGTGTCTTCCCCAGCAAGATACAAAAGAAGGCTAATTTCATTTGAAATAAGCCTGTTCCTAAATAAGGAGACAGTATAAAGATTAAATGAGACCTCTATTTCTTTATAATAACTGCTGCCCATTAAGTGGAATAGGGAATAAAACTCACATATTGCCTTGCTTATCCATCTTTATCTTCATCATTATTCAATCAGCTGAATGTTTCAGCCTCAGTTTTATTTATGTTTCTCTCTCCTCCTATATTGTTTTTTCAGCTTCTTTACCAATATTGAAAACTGATCATGACACTGCAGTAGAAATGCGGCATGCTACTGTTTAGAGCAGGGGCGGGCAATTATTTCGGCGGAGGGCTGCTTACCCAGCTTTGGCAGGCTGTCGCCCCCTGGTCACCGTCTTGAGACCAATGTCCCTATGTTTTTGGTCCCAAGACATTGGGACATTGGTCTCATGTCCCAGGGCTAGCACCGGTGGGGCCCAAAGCGGGGCACAGGCTGGCAGGGGTCTGTGGAGCTGGGCTGGGCTGCACCAGGAGGGAGAGGGGGGAGCTGGCCAGGCTCCACAGAGCCCCTGCTGGCTGGGACCCCTGTACTCCTGCCGCCCTGCTCTGGGCCCCGGGACACTGGTGTGGGCCCCGTGTTCCTGCTGGCTCCCTGCCCACTCACTCCCAGTGCCCCCCAGCCCTGCGGTACAGGCGGGGGGGGGTGCACAGCCCCAACCCCCTGCTCACCGGCAGGAAAGAAGCTGGTGCTGAGCGCAGGGAAAAGCGAACCCTCGCCCGCCCCATGGCCAGCATTCCCCGCTGCAGTTGCTCACAGTCCACGTGGGGCTGTCTAGAGCAGGCACAGGCAGCCCCACACAGGCTGCAAGTGGCTACAGTGCTGGGTGCCGGCCACGGGGCAGGGGAGGGGCCGCTTTTCCACCCCCCGCACCCACCTTTTCCCCAGGCTCCTTCCCTGCTCCTTTCTGGTGCTAAGGAAAGCAGCCCTTCCCCACCCCGTGGTCGGTGCTTCCCGCTGAAGCCACTCGCAGCCCGCACAGGGCTGCCCAGAGCAGGCACAGGCAGCCCCAAGTGGGCTGCAAGCGGCTGGAGCATGGGGCGCAGGCCATGGGGTGGGCGAGGGGCTGCTTTCCCCCCGTGCTCAGCTTTTCCCTGGGCTCCTCCTCTGCCCTTCCCCCTCCGCCCCCCCTTACCTGCAGTTCCAGCACGGGGCAGCCACATAGTCCCAGGCCAGAAGCCCCTCCTGGGGCTCCCAGCTGGGGGAGTGGAGCCCGCTGGGGCATCCCCTGGGTCCTACTGCTCTTGGTTCCTGTCATTTTTGATAGGAACCAAGGGCAGAGAAATATTAATTTCTTAAAATTTTTAGGGGCCTTGTGGGCTGGATAGAACGGCCTCACGGGCCAGATCCGGCCCGCAGGCCATATTTTGCCCACCCCTGGTTTAGAGGGATCGATTCTGCCTCCGCTGATCTAAAACGGGAACAGAGCTGGGCCCCAACCATATACCATGGCTGCCTATACACGTGTTTGTTGGCGTTCTAATAAGAACGCATCACAGCCGACTTGATTAATCAAGTCTCTGCTCTGCTCACAAGTGCTTAATTAATTGTGTTTGCTCCGCATCCTAATTAGAATGCTCCAGTGTCCCCGCAGCATCATGTATATCAAGTTCCTCCATGTTTTAAAATGGTCCCAGGGCGCTTTATCTAAACCTCATCAAGTGAGGTTTAAATAAAGAGTCCTGTGGACATTTTTAAATGTGCAGGGCCTTAATACATATGACAATGAGGCATTTTAATTACAGCGCCTGTCCAGGAACTGCTCTAATTAGCACGCCCACACTCCCACACCCAAGCACATGTATTAGCCAGCCTACGGTACCAGTTATGGCTACACAAAGAGAAGTGTTTCACTGATTCAATGTGGTATGATAAAGCACTCTAAAAACAGTACTTGAATGTGACATGCTAAATCCACTATGTAAAATAATATATTCCTTCTGCCACCGCAGTCCACTGTCACCCAACTTCTCTGTCCAGCCCTTGTTAGATCACATTACAAGGCCATCATAGAGGTGGGGGCCAGAAATCATCTTGTAAGACAATGACAGTTGAGAGCACTGCCCTGTGCTGAAAGCTTTCCGGTCAGGGCTGTAAAACGGAGATCGGCAATTCCTCAAAATTAGTTACTGGCTTTTGCTTTTAATTCAGCTGCTGGTGCCTCTCTCCCCTCAACTTATGAGAAGTATTGATTCAGACTGCCATTATCATTTAGCTAAACTGCATCCCAATTCCTCAGCATAGACCCTCTCTCATGCTCTGAAGTGGGGTATAATTTATTTTGACTGGGATTTTGAAAGGCAGCGAGAAGAGTTAAGTGCCTGACTCGCACTGAACATCAATAAGAATTGAGTGCCTAATTCCCTGGGCACTTTCAAAGTTCCAATTTTATAATATATATATATATATTATTTTTTTTTTAAATTCAAGCAAGGAAAGGTCAACCCAATTTGTCACAGCAGCAAGTGAACACAAATGATCAGCACACACTGACAGGCGGTCTGAGAGGTTTCATTATAGAGCTGTTTACAGCATTTATTCCTCTTGTTGTTGCTGCTGCTGTTTTCAGGGTCAAGGAACTCGGATCCCATTTCAGTGGCAGAGATCGCTGGCCAGGGAACAAAGTTCTTGAATTCCACATCCTCCCCAAAGGCTTCTCCACTCATCTGCTGCTAACGGCTGGGATTTAAATGCATGATCACATGAATGTTGAAATTTATACCAATACATGTGGCAATTCTAAGCCTAGGCAATATTACTAGCATTACTAATTAAGCATTAATACAACAGGAAATTTTAAATGGAGCAGAACGATAGTGCTAATTTACAATAGCATCCAGTATATCATCCAGTTAAGCTAAATTAATTTGCTTAAAGTTTGTTTCCTTTGGAACAAAGTCCTCCTTGCAAAAGGGAAACAAACCAACATACTGCTATTCACAGTGGTCCATCTGGAAACCTTTGTATACAACACCACCCTTACACGCAACACTTCAAAATACCGTAGGACCATTGCCACGAGCTGCAGAGTTGGGGGAACCATTGCTGTGCAATACTACAGTTCAGCCTCCATTTTCATTTTAATATGAAAAGCTCTGACATTTTAAATCATCAGTGAACATCCTCTGCTGCCATTAATAAGTGCAGGACCTGAAGTAGACGTGTCAGTAGCTCGACTTCAGTTGAAGAGCAATAGAAGCAAATGGAATAGGTTCTGAATTGCAAGCAAAGCAAACAGAAACATATTCCATGCAAAGGTCCAGTACGAGTCCCATGATCTAATTAAACCCACTTTTGCTGCGGGGGCACACATGGGATTTTAAATGGTGACAGACGGTGGGCCATCTATCTCTGTGCACAGAGCAAACGTTACCCCAAGGGAAGTGCATGCGCGCAATGAGAATGCTCACACCCTCTGCTGTCTTGCAGCACATGAAGTTACATGTGCAGAAACAGGGTACAAGCCACCCTATCCAAACAGCACTGTTATCCACTTTACACCAGCATAAATGACTTCAGCAAGGCAAAATGCAATGGAGAATCAGCCACAAAGATTAAGCTTCATCTTTTGCACTACCCTTGCGGTCTCAACCATGACCTGGAGAGCCTGCCTACAGGGAAAG
>NW_005842219.1:238072-265798 GCF_000455745.1 Alligator sinensis
GAGGCTCTACTGTTGGCCAATTCTAGGCTTCTCTCTTTGCTGAGACTAGCAACCATGAGGCCAGTTCCCTACAACACTTATGCCTTGTGCAGCTGGTGCCAGTGGCAGAGCCAGTGCAGTCTAATTTGGACACCTGCGCACCGGTATGGAGAGAGAGAGAGAGAGAGAGAGAGAGAGAGAGATGACCAAATCACTTCACCATCACTGCTGGAATTCAGAGAGTAATTACTTTTGATCACTGCAGATTGGAGCTCTATTTGAACAAATGCAAGGTGAGCACTGGAGTCTGTTACCAATAACCTAAACCATCTGGGTTCCCGTCTCTGTTGCAAAGAAAGCAGTACCCATTCCAAACACTCACGCAAACTCCGAGTGCTGGGATCACCAGCGCATGGGGGAAGTGGTATGCATTTCGATATAACTGCCTCAAGATGGAAAAAGCCGCACAGACCAGCTTACAGAACAGTTCGGAGTTTACATTCTGCGCCACATTTAACTCTCCAGAGTGAGATGGAAAAGGTTTGTATTAAATAAAAAGCTCCATTTAACATTATTCCCTTTGCAAAAGCACACTGGAGAATGCGGGAGGAAAGTGGGGCTTTTTGCAAATGTAGCATCCATCCAGCCTCCCAGCGAAAGAGAAACCTGTGGATAAGCAGTAACTGGGATTTCTGTAACAAGTGAGAACGCGCAACAAATTGCTACATCCAAACAAACAAATCCCTGAATTCCCCGCTCCTGTCTGCCTTTATGACACAAATGAGTCAGTGCTGACTAATCGTATTATAGTACAGGGAAGCTTGTTAATAGGCTTATAAAAATGGGTGTTTACAGCCTCATTATTGTTTTGTTCTTGCTGAGATAATAGGAAAACCGTGGGAGGTAGAGTTTGGGATCAAAATCTTATCCAGGTACCTTTTGGAACGGAAAGCATCCTGAAAAATTCAGACTGGGAAGTTGGGAAGCTTATGGGAGAGGGACCAGAAATAAGAAAAGGAAGATGAAAGCAACCAGACTGGAAACACAAATTCTGAATCTCTTCCAAAGGAATCAGAGGGCTTTGCTGTAAAGCTACCGTGCAGTGCTGAGTTTCTGGGCATGAGACTTACACCTCAAGGCAAAGCGAGTACAAGATCACCTACGTGATACCTTCGGGGGAACAACGATTTATTATGCACTGTTTTGTAGGCTTAACGGAGAGTCTGCAATCTCCAGTTCTGTACCAGTTTTCAGAGGTGCTGGGTACCTACAGATCCCATACACTTTCCCTGGAGTTGCAAGACCTCAGCATAGTCAGGATGAAGACGTTCCACCCTTGCAGGGACAAGTGTATAGACGAAAAGCAAGATTATGCTTAAAGAAGAGAAAGAGAAAAAGATTGCTCTCCTGGTAGACAGGTGTACCTTTGCGGATCCTGGGCTGTCAAATTTTGTAGGCACTTAAAAAGCAATACAGTTTTCCCTTATATAAGGGTGCTGTACAATTTCATACAGAATCCTAAATGTTTTATAAAGTCCTTGAGAGAACCAAATGGACAATTATATCTTCATAACATGGAATATTGCATAAAACCAAGGAAGAACAATCTGATTTTTAACAGGTTTTAATGCAATGTCTATAAAATTCTCCCCATTTCATCCCTACTAGATCCTAGGAGGGTTTTTTATTTCATTTCATGCCTGCATCTCCTCCAACAGAATTTTCTCTACTTTTTGGTCATTACTACTATAGCTGGTGGGAGGTAGGGGCAGCACATTAAGGATGTATATCCCCCTAACCAAACTGGTCTGGTCAGTAGGCACAGAAGTGGAATGGATATGCTATGTTATGAGCCCTATAACATCTGCTATACAAGAATATCTACTCATTAAGAGAGCATGTTTATTATCAATATAAATTACATAAACATGGTGGCTTCCCAGATTAGTGAATACCAAAATGTTCTTAAGTCAAGCTTTGGACCCAACTGCTGTGTTGCATGAGTTGGTATTATTGCTAAAATAGTAACACTGTGTCAATATAACCACATTGCAACCTCTTCAAAAGCCTTAATGATATTAGCAAGTTGCTTTTCATCTGTCCTTTTTTTTTTTTTTCTTCCCTTCCCTGCCTTTATATTTCTCTTTTCCCATCCCTTCCTCTCATGCGTGCCTCCAGGGGTGTACGCACACGTGTCTCAGAAAACACTGCCCTAGAAAAAAAGGCCAGGCTGTTAGCTTCAAGGATCCCCCGTCTCCAACAAGTTGTGAACCTTGTTTCACCGGAGTCCTAGATCAAAAGGCTACAAAACATTTTAAAAGCCCAACTGGGAGGAAAAAAAAAAAGGTTTGGTTATTATCAGTGGCTGTCTGACAGACAGGTTGTTGGGGAGGGAGCCTGGAGGCCCTAAGACAGTTTTTATGTCCAGATTTTGTAAGGGGCAGTGCAGGAAAGCACAGCACACACACAGAAAAGGACATAAAAGCTGAGCCCTGAAGTCTGATTTCAGGCTCCTGGGGATAAATTGCTGCTTTTGCTTTTAAGTGCATTTAACACAGCCACTGTGAAACAGGTACTGGGTGAGGAGCTGAACTTGAACTGCATTTGTCAATTCAAGATCCTTCACAAAATTGCTGTCAAGGGATAGGTCACTATGATGCCGAATTTGTTATGGACATAGGACGGGTAAGGGGGTCAGCCCTTTCTGACCCTCTGGTCACCAGGTCTCACCCAAGCCCTGTGTCACTTTTTATCCCACACCGCTAACATCAGTCTCGTACGCGCACGAATGAATGGGGCGAGCGCCCAAACAGGGCAGCTCATCCCAGAGCGCTGCACGAGACGCCAGCCATGAGGCCGCTTTCGAGCAGGAGCCGGGGGAGAAAGCATTCGTGCTCTCCCACTAGTCTTGCAACAAAAAAACCTCATCTCGTTCACGGCAATGACTCAAAGGATGTTGCTTTCCAGCTACGCACGCAGGATGCCGGAGGTTTTAGTGAAAACCATGAAGCAAGCAAGCTGCTTGCTTCAGTGTAAGAATTTCTTCTGGAATCTGACTCACCATGAACTGGTCGACATCCCCAGCTCTCCCGACAGTCAAGCGTGCAGTTTTCTTGCCTGCAACACCTGGTGCTTGCTTCCAAGAGGGCAAACAGTCCTAAGCTAACCGTCTGAGGACTCTGCACTACAGATACATGCTCTGTGGGTATACGACTCTGGCAGCATCATCCCTGGCTGTCTGAACCCTTGGCCTTGGTTACACTACCCATTTCTCCAGCATGACCAAAGCAAGAGTGCTCTCAAAGCAATAGACACAATGCCTTTAAAACCACTGATGAGGCAGCTGGGAAACTCTCTCTCTGAAATTCTCAATCCCAAAAAAAGAGAAAAGGGGGACCAAAAAAATATTCAAAAAAAAAAAATTGATGGCCTTTTGCACCCAATTCTGTCACTCCGACATTTCTTTCAAATACAATTATTTAAAGCCTCCTGATGGCAAAGCTGGGGAAATGGACTGATCCTAACTTGTACGGTACTTCTCCATCAGGCAGTTCAATAAATCCTGGCAGTGCTGTGATTTGTGTTAGGAGAATGAGCTTTTCAAGAGCAGAACTATCACTTTACACCGTCAATAATCTCACTGTCAAAAAACCCCCCAAGTAACCTGACTGACACTTCAGGAGCTTAATTTATAGATGCGCTATTTGCCTTCAGGGTATTTTATGCTGCTAAATATTGGAAGTGGATATCATCCCAAAACCACTCGACAGGTTGTGTGAATGGCATGCGGGAGCCCGCAGGAGGATAGCACTTCCATTAGCTTCAGGTTAGAACCTCCTCGGTTGCACCTGTTTGACACCCTCTGGTATCAGCGGAGCCATTTCCAACTTTTACACTTGGAATTAAGAGCAGACGCAAGCCCTCGGCCTGCAAAATGTGGATCACGCTCTGAAGGAAGGCGTCTGGGGAAAAAGATCAGGGAGCTTTCCTTGCCACACAGACCAGCTGCAAAGCAGAGCTGCGGGGCTCTTCAGAAGAGAAGCCCTGCCTGTGCGCATCGGGTAACAGGAGTGACAGGGCATAAGCTGGGGGAAAAAGATGCACCCATTTAAAGCAAGATGGAGCTGTTACTACAGTATCCGCTGAATCACAGAGTTCGCCCTGCAGTTTCTACTACCTGTGCATGCACACATCGTCCAGAACTGGACTGTGCCTTCAAGACATGTTTTCACCCAGTCCTTATGCAAACCATGCTCCCTCCTTGGGCTTTTTTTCCCCTCCAACAAAAGGCATTAAGGGAAACACCAGACAGAGAAACACCTGACAGCCTGACGGAAACATTAAGCCCTTTGTTACCATTGAGGCTAAAGGAAATGCATTCCCACCCCCACATCAAAAGGCAGAATTTCATTCACACTGAATAGATTTCATAGATTTTTAGGGTTGGAAGGGACCTCAGTAGATCATTGAGTTCGACCCCTGGCCCTGGGCAGGGAAGAGCGCTGGGGTCAGATGATCCCAGCCAGGTGCTTGTCCACACTCCTCTTGGATACCTCCAGGGTAGGGGAGAGCACCACGTCCTTTGGAAGCCCATTCCAGATACCAGAGTACCTGGACCTGTGGCCTGTTGCTTATAAAAAAGGAAAAAGATGAGCCAAGACAGGAACCGATTGCAAGAAAGTTGCAAAAAGAGCCACCTGTCTGGTTGGGACACATTCAGAGCTCACCCAAATTCAGTCCAACTGCCAGCTTTTGCCCAACAAGGCTGGGGGTTTCAAAAGCACAGGTTTTTTTTCTGGAACTTCACCGATTCCCATTATTCCAGCAACCCTGGCTCCTTTTTCTAGCCATGGCACCCAAGCCGTTGTCCTTCCAAGATATGCTGCAAACTGCTTCAAGTGAGTTGCCCTACCAGGACTTCAGTGAGATGCGATGTAGATTCAAAGATCTGCCCATAGGTTAAGATCTTAACTGGTACCCAAAGGCACCTAGGCTTGCTATTACAGAATCAAGAATCACTTGACCACCTAGGAAAATCTGGGTTTTGGCTAGTCTCAATGAGTACATTCAAAGGGGAATATGCTATTTTACCCAGACTGCCAAACTGGAGTGGGGGAGAGAACTAAAACAAACAAATGTATCCCCTCTCCAACAACCAGAAGCTCCAAATCTGTTAAATCAGGTGTGTTTTTTTGGAAAGAAAGCCCATCCCCTCCCCCCACAAGAATATATAATACTGCCCAGTGACAAGGACTGGATTTGATTTAATTTAATTTAATTTAATTGAGGCCTGGTGACTAGGCAAGAATTAACTTCTTGACTAGGAAAGTATTTGTGCAAGTATAAGAGCACCAGAACAGATTCTGGATTGGGCAAACATGTCACTAGCTTCATATTCCCCCTTGCCTGAGAGTGCCAAGTGGTTTGAACATGAATAGTGCTGCTTAGCGCCTTGATCCTGAGCAGAGAAAGTTTCTTTACAGCTTAAATCTCCAGCTGACGTTCACAGGATGCAAACACAAGAGCAACATATTTTCAGCACAAATGGGTTCAAAATAAAACCCCGGCATGTAAACAACCCCAAGCTACAGAAAAGTTCTGATCAGGATCCAAACTTTGTGGCTTGGACACAAGCTGTACCTTTTGGCTCCAAACGCACAATTCAAGCGGCAGTGGCTAAATTATGAATGGCCCCAGAACTTTCCCCAGGCAATGCGTAATTAGTCTGCTTCCTTTCAGCAATCTTATAATTTACCCACCACTAGAGCCTGCTTATAAAGTTAAAAATTATGCTTTGACTCTGACAAAGCAACAGAATTGGGCTGCCCTTGTCTCAGCGTTATTCATCAAATTAAGGCTAATAACAACAGAATTTCCCTGCGTAATAAATCGCACAGCAACAGATCAAGGTAATTATATGAAGGCATAAACCCCAGTCAACAATACTCTTGCCTTGAACAGTAACCCTAATAAGCACATATTTAGAGGCTGATCCCTTGCAGCGACTGCCTGTTTTCAAGCTTTTGAAATCCAGGACTCCAAAAAAAAATTTGCTGAACTTTCTGATGATTCATAAGCTGGCAACCTCCACGTCGAACTGGAATGTACTTGTAGCAATTGCACATGCAGAGTTCTCTAAGTTCGTGGATTTCCATTGCTCAGCCTATGGCTTTGAACAAATCGGGAAGGGAAAAAACCCACCACCACACGCACACTTTTGTACATAGCCCCCCTCTGACCTGCAGCTGGAACTGTGTTGTCATCTAACATGGCTCTGTGGCGTATCCTTGGCTATACGGTATGGGCAAGAAACCGTGAGACAAACTGACTTTCTGTTTCAACAGTCAGCCCAAATTAGCCTCTTAAACCAGGTCTCACTCCCTATTATTTCTTCCAGCCTAATAAATCCAGAGCACCAGATACGGACAAAGCCAGAGACCAAATTAGTCTCAGCTTAGCAATATCGTCAGAAATACCCTATAGGCCTGCATATCTTCTAATGGATGGAGTTCAAAGAGGTCAGCTATATGCCACAGACCCCCATACATCAGGGGTGGGCAATTATTTGAACTGGAGGGCCACTTAACAAGTTTTGGTGAGCTGTTGAGGACTGTGCGCACCCCCCGCATACACCTGAATTACCCACAGGTCCCCCCTGCACCTCTTTCCCCACCCCAAATCCCTAGCACACCGCCAGGCCTGGCAAGAGCCATGCCAGCGACACCCACGTGGCCTGAAGTGGTGCACAGGAACACAGTGTGGCATCTGCCTGGCCCAGGCTCATGCCAGGGACTTTGAGTACGGGAGGGGGTGCAGGGAGAAGGGGGCCAAGAGCCATGGATTATCTAGGCCTGGCCGGGCCAGTGCGGTGCTGTGTTCCCCCCTTCTCCCTGCACCCTGGTATGTGGCTGGGCTGTCTTGATAGCACACTGTGTTCTTGCACACTGCTTTGGGCCATGTAGGTGCAGCTGGCATGGCACCTGCCCGACCCAGCTCCATGCTGGAGACTCAGGGTCAGGCAGGAGCCATGCCAGAGTCAGGCAGGAGCCACGCCAGCCACTCCAGCTGTACCCACATGGCACGCAGGAACACAGTGCAGCACCACATTAGTGGCACCCACGCCTCTACCAGGCCCAAGATAATCCATTGCTCCAAGCCTTCTTGCCCCTGCATCCTCTTCCCCACCAGCATAGAGAACCTGACCTGAGCTGTGAATCTCACCAGGGCCAGGCTGTCTGGTCTGCCAACAGCCACAGGGTCGGAGCTACAAGGAGACAGCTTTGCCGGACACCAGCCTGACCAGGAGCTCAGCATAAACCTGGAGGCTTGGAGCGTACACTGGGGGCTAGGGCAGGGCAGGCCAGGCGGGGAAAGAGAGGGCAGTGGCTGCCGGGCCACTGGAGCTGGAGCTGCTGCAGGCAGCTATGGGATGGGGAAGAGCAAAAGCCAGAGTAGCCACGGACCAGATGCATTTCTCCTTTAGAGGAGCAGCCGCGGGCCGAACAGAATCCCTTGATGGGCAGGATCCTGCCCGCAGGCTGTAACAATGAAGTCTTAGACGGCTACAACTTTGTTCCTGTACTTTGTCTTATGGTGACCCCCATCCAAACTGACCAATCCCATCCAGATCAAAGCCATCAAACAGCCCCGTTCACCTACAAGGTAACTCTAAATGAACAGCATTTCATTGCTGACTCCTCTAATAAAAGCCATTTGATGATGCTGAACCCAGCAGTGCATGCGCTGACTCCTGACATTAAGAAAAAGCGAGAGCACATCCCCTTTGACACAAGCTGTTTGGCAGATTGATTTTTTCCCATGCTAATGTTAATTATTAAGGTCCTGCCTAGCCTGGATCCCTCCTACTGAAGCTAGCAGGATTGCCTGTTATTCTCTGCCTCAACACCTCCTCCCCTCCTTAATGCACAAACTCCTGTTTGTGTTGTGGATTAAGCTCAGTGCGGTGCAGTGAGGAAAATGATCTCTTTAGGGACATTGATTCAATTGATTTATTCTGCATGTTTAAACCGTGTATCAAAAAATATTTACATAGGTTCTTTCCTGCCCTTTCCATCCTCCCTCTTTAAACCTCAGAGTGACAGTAAGAGGAAGCTGTGACAAATCTACAGGCAGATGGAAAGTCCTGGTGGAAAAAGAACTGCGCTCGACTGTCTGCTCCACCGCCAAGCAGCGTGGAGCTCTGAGTCAAAGCAGCCTGACATACCAGCACACAACGCTGTATTTAACATTAATATTTGGCCTTGAAGTGTTTCCCCTTCTTAAAGGAGCTGGAGCAGGGGTGGGCAAAATATGGCCCATGGGCCGGATCTAGCCCACAGTGGATCCCTCGGCCCTACTGGGCCCAGGTGCAGGAAGCAACCCAGGCCATGGTGTGTGTGGTCAGTCCCGCTGCCCCCAAGCACAGCAGGGCAGGGGCAGCATAGTGGTAATAGGACTGTGACACTGCCCACACATCCCTGCAATAGGTGACAGTTCCAGGAGGAGGGGCATGCGGGAAGTGGATCAGGACTCTGCCCCAGGCCCTGGCCCTGTGCTGTCACAGCCCCAAGATCCTGATCCCAGCCCCAACCCATCCATCCCACTCCTGGATGCTGTTCCCCACCCGCCTGTGGCCCCATCCCATCCACCCAGGCATGCATCCTGCCTGCCAGGATCCTGGCCAATCTCCATGGAGATCCTTAAATTGCTGGGTGGGGCCCAGGGCAGAGCCACAATCTGCTCCCAAAATGCCCCTGCCTGCAGAACCAGTGCCCTTTGCATGGACGTGCAGGGAGCAAACTGTAGCTCCGACCCCATACTATCACCACCCCGCAATCCCACTCCCAGCCCACTCATGGCCCCATCCCATCTGCCAGGCTGGGCACAGGGCAGAGCAACTTAGGGAGTTTTGCTGAGCTGCAGCGGGGGAGTGCGAAAGGTGTTGACCCAGCTCACGACCGCTCACCAAAACTCCCTAAGTAGCCCTCCAGCTCAAATAATTGCCCGCCTCTGAGCTAGACTCTTTCTGGATGCCTGGAAGTGGGTTGATCCCGTTTGTTACTAAAAAGGCCCAAATTTTGCCTTTAGCTACAGGAAGGCAACTTCCAGCAATTAAAAGGGAGTTGTATACATATAATTGAGTTCCAAATGCATACCTTACATTGGGAAAACATTTACATAGTCTCTCTGATGTGCAAGTTGCTTGAAGAATGGCAACACTCGAATATACGCATGGGCCCTAAATATTAGTTTTAATACTTCACCAGAACAAAAGTGCATATATACATATACCTACCTATACAAAGTAGGTATGTCTCTACCTAACATACAAACTACAGTAATATATTGCATATGCCAAGTAAATAGAAAAATGGCTGAATTTGAGACCATCAAGCATTTACAAGTACCACATCTGTGGTTATTGTAAGTGCTCTACTGCCTAAACCGGACTCTCTCTCTCCGCCGTAGGTATTTATATGGCCTCATCTAAGCACATCAGAATCATTAAGGCATTTATCCTCAAAAGCACATTCATGCTAGAGGTGGATTGCTGAGGAACAAAGATACTAAGGTCCAGATATTTAAGCGTCTCATTCCCACTGATTTCATAGGACTATGCAGCTCAAGGCCTTGCCCAAAGTCATACACTGTTTGCAGGGGATAGAAGGATAGTTTCCTACACCTTCAAGCTAGTTTTCTGACCTCCAGATCAACTTTCTTGACTAGCTCTTGCTTCTGCGCTTCTTCATAAAACCACTTGGTTTATATGTGATCAGTGCTTTTTTCCATTTCTTTTATTGGGATGGAGGCACTACATTTTCAAGCATATTAACCAAAAAAAGGGCGCAGGAAGTTAGCTACATTAACGTTTTTTTGGCAACCATTGATTCTTCCAGATCACGGTGTACGCATGAGAGGTCACTCAGACCTTTGATGCCTAGGCCAGAGTTTTTTGGAGAAGCGGAGGCTGCCCAGACCTTCCAGCCCCACTTTAGGCCACTGAGACACAATCCAAAGGCCAGATTCGGTCCAGATGTTTAGTGCTTCCATGGCTGTATTTATATAAGCATCTGGGAACTGAACCACTACGATAAAATAGTGCAGAAGCCAACTCAGAAGCACCTTCTAGAAAGGGGATAAAGTAAAAGCCTATGTGATGAATTTTTAGCTTCCCACCAACAGTTAATAATTCATCTCAGCTGGGCCCTGGTGAGCCAGACTTGTTTCTGGAAGTATGGAAGAGGGGGCACACAATATTTCTGCTCAGAAAGACTACGTCGTCATTATTCCTAAGAAAGGAAATGACCTAATTCTCCCTTCCACCCCTAAAAAGGAACATAAGCAAAGGGCAGAACAAACCTCCCGGAGATCATTCTTAGCCTTCACCTGGAGGAACCACCTCCAAGGTCAAGCAGATAAATCAATTTCTATGATCCTCTTAATGGCTCTGACTGCCAACAAGCATCTGAGAGTCTGCTTTGGGGTATATCTCCAGTGGACAGCTGATTGATCTCTGCCTGAGTTACCTCTAGAGGTGAAAACCATATGGACACATCAGCACACTACTGCGCCCAGGCTTATTGGGTCTACACAGAGGCAGACAACATTAATACAGCTATACTGAGTCCAGTACCAGAGCTGTAAATGCATGCAGAGCTAGCTGGAGTATCACTGCCCAATGCGCTTTGCACCGCAGTCTCCACTATGTGAACTACCGTGGGTCATCTGTGCATAGCACTGAGTTGTACTGTGCAGGCAGCCCGAACAGTAACACCTCTCTGATGGTAATGGGATCGAGGCAAGCAACTCATTTCAGTGAGGGAAGACCTTGGTGAAGAGACTATATAGGCCAGAGAACTGAACTAAAACTTGGAAGACTAGGGTTTAATTTCTGTACAATAAAAAAGTAGCAGAACCCATGTCAAGCAAACCACCCTTCCTCTCTCTCCTTCTGTTCCCATACTTAGTCTATCTAAACTCCTCCATTTTCAAAGCAGGGAGAGCCTCTTACTCTGTCTTTGTACAACTGAGTTCAGGGGCCCTGATCTCAGTTGGGTCTTTTAGACAGGCTGTGACAGAAGCGGTACATAGCATAATCAGATGCTACTATCTTTTCGTCTCTGAGGACCTTAAATCCACCATTTAGACCCTCGGGATTTTTGACAAGAAGGGAAAAAAGCATCTGATTACACAAAAATGTTTGAGAGAGCGCAGGCTATGAGAGCGGCAAAGTATGAGAGGTGGCTTTCTGAGACATTTTTCTTCAACTTGCTATGCTGTTACCTATAATCTCAGTAACCCCCAAGAGACATTGGCAGGTGGAGGAAAGTAAAGCTGAACATCTACTGTTCACCAGGCAGATGACAAGACAATCATATGTCTATACAATGCAAGTGCTCTCTCTGCTGAAATCCCAAAAGCCCCAGAGGAATGGAAACAGAGGTTCTGAGACAAATCCCTACTCGAGAGCAGTAAATGGCAAGCTGCCTTTTCCAGGCAACCTGTGACGAAACAAATGAAAGCGAAGAAATGTAATGAATGACATATGATCAAATGGGAAGCCCTCTTCTCCCCGTGGGATGAATGCAATGTGACACAGCAAGGACACCACATGCAGCTTTTAATAAGGGACGGGCCTGAATGAAAAGCAAGTCCACTGTACACCCTCACTAGAGCACCACACGAATTAAGACATTTTGGTAGCTTGAAGGTGTAAAACCGAATATATCAAACCATGCAGTTTTACTCTTTTGTCCTTTAGAAGCTGAGATACTACAGCCATGAGCCTGGTACAAATGCCTGAATAAATCAGAATAAGAGCTCGGGCTGCTTACTGTGCTGGCTGGGACACCAGCTGGAGTTGTTAGAGTCATCTAAGGTAACAGGTCACAAACCGCTTTGCCTTTTTTAAAAGCCTCACTCAGCCTAGATGCCCAAGTAACAAAATACCTGTTCTTAGGAATTTTTTTGGTTCATAATAAGCAAATGTCAAAACTCTTGCAAGTCCACCTCTACTCTGATATACCCTGCCTAGATGGTGCCAAGCATTTCAATAATATTATCTGATTTTGCACGGTCACTTTCTCTAGTTCTCCATTTCCTCATTCTCCGCGCTCAAACAAATCATGGATTTGAATACTAATACAATTCAGTCGCAATGACCTAGTTTCACCTGGTATCACGTTAGGATTGTGTGATACAATTACATTCTCATCAGCTTTATTCAAAAGCCTGTGATCATGCAAGAGCATTTCAAATGAGGCCTGGATTCATGACTTTTTCTACCAACTTGGACAGCGTCTAACTTGCAAGACAAGTTCTGCTTTCTGGAGAGCAAAGCAAAAACTGGAGTTTCCTAACTAACCTTTTGCACAGGTTTAGTTCACATTCAATCTTGGTTTGCTCACTCTTAAAAAGTTATGATGTTCCACTGTCCCAGATGCAGTCTTAAGTTTAAGGTCCTCACTAACAAGCAAATATACCCAAACACCATACATTGAGTAACAAAAGATGTGCTACCCAATGCTTGAGCTCCCAGAGCACACGTTCTTGCTGCTGTAGCCACACAAATGAAATAGCTTTAAAAAAAAATTTGTACAACAAATAATGTTTTCTCATAGGCGTTCAGCCAAGTTAGTGAATGTGTTCAGACTCTGAAAATTAATTTAGTCACAAAGCATCACTGAAATGTGTCTTCATTTAGCTAGTGCCAGAAACCAAACTGAGCCTCTCTGGATTCGGGGGTGGGGGGGATGACACAAGGGTTTTGTTTCTTAGGGCTATTACAAGGGAAGGCTTCAGCTATAGTTGTCAGACAGTTTAGATCACGTGTTGGCAGCAACGAGGTGTGCTTCTGCTCACTTCCAAAACACACACATTCACCTTCACCCGTATCTTGTTGCATTACAAAGTTATTATAGGTCACATTGGGCTTTTGACATAAAAGAACCTAAGCTTCCTGGATGCATCCAATGGCAATAATGGGCCAGTCATTTAACATGTTGTTCAGAATGATTTTTTGTGTTTGATTCTGGTGTCTTCTGGAGGAGGTAATCCTTGAGATTTGCATCTCATTTCCAAGAATGCCCTAGGGCTCTTACAGCAGCTGAAATCTTACAGGATAAACATTCTCCCCTGATTGTAATTGCATTATTAAATATGATTGCTCTCCTCTTCCATAAAAAAAATCTTTAAAAGCAGTAACAGCGAAGATTACATGAATGCATCTCACTGGAAGCAGGGAGAAAAGAACTACAATGGTCAAAGTAGGCGAGAGCTTTTCACCTTTGGACAGCTGGATGCAAAACTGAGCCTCTAGACTACTAATACTCTTACAATAGTACAGAAGTAGCTCAATCAGGTGTCAATGCCCCCACTGGTCCTGGCACTGCAGAGACGTAAATAACTATAAATGGCAGGCAGGACACAACAAGCTGATGACAGACAAAAAAAAAAATAGAGTGAGGTGTGTGAAAGGAGGAGGAGTAGGGGGCTTAATCTGACTTCAGCTGACCTGTGTTTGAAGCTCAGTACCTGACCTGGGTATTGTTGCAAAGCAATACTATACAGCTTCAACCACATATCAGAAAATCTCTCTCCTGCATGCACGTGTGCACACTTTACACCTACCACTCAGCCTTTCATCAGTGGCACTCAATGCTCTTTCTAATTATATAAACCCCCTAATACTCCTGTGAGATCTAGCTACGCCCATTTTACATGGGGTTTAACTAAGGTATGATGTTTGCTCGAGGTCACACAGCACATGACTGGGAACTAAGCCAGGAAGGTTAACTCATCTTCTGCAGTACCATGGACTGCCTTCATTTTCCTGCACTCAAAAATTAGACGTTCTTCATTAAATATGTATGCGTATTGGGGCATTTTAACTCGTATGGATTAAAAAAAAAAAAGGAACTGTTTATTTGCAGCCAAGGGCTACAAAATCACCTCAGATGGTTTTGCACACTACATTACAGCAAAGACAAAGAAAGAGATCATGCTAAGAGCATTTCCAGCAGGTATACAACCAGGCTGGAGAAGGAAGGGAGGAACAGGCCATAGTAAGCTACATACCATAATGAAGTGGTTAAACTGCTTGAGACCACTTTTCTACATTTGAGAGCCTCAGCTCAAGTGTTTTTACTAAGCTTTACATGTCTGACAACCTCACAGGGCAGCAGGCAGCACAGGAATCAGCAGTGCTTCTTCAGAGCACTTAAAAAGGAAATAAAAAAGTACACACACACACACACACACACATAAATATATATATATAAAAATGTGTGTGTGTGCGCGCGCACGCACGTGTATGTGTCTATAAAGTGAGGCCCATGACACAACAAGCAGTCTAACCCCTTGAATGTCAAAATCTGTGTATGCCAGGCGGTCCAATTAAAGTGACAATTTTAGCAGCCTGCCTCTCTCCAGGCTGCCCTTCCTCCTGCTTTACCCTCGGCGTCCGGCAGTAATTGCACACCACAGTTACAAACACTAGTTTACTGTAGTTATTCCTCTTCCCCTCCCAACCCAAAAGCCTCTAATTGGGAAAAATCAACGGCGAGGGTTAATCCAATTCCTGTGCTACTCTAAAAGAAGAGCCCCAAAGAAAGCATGAAAAATCCTAAATTGGCTAGCAGAGCCGAGCCCCCTGATTAAGAGAATTTCACTTTAGCTTTTCAAATTGGATGCAGCTTGCTGCTCAAATCTCCCTCATTCACACATTCTTTCCAAAATAATAAAAAGCAGACAGGGCTAATAAATAGCATCAGTCAAGGGGAGAAAAAGCATTGAAAACCCTTTTATTCCAAAGGTTCAGAGTCATTTGGATAGGACATGCTTCACTGTAAGGCAATGCCTTGAACTTTCCTATCCCATCCATTCTGAGATAGCCATTATGAAAGACATAACAAGCCTCAATTAGACAAGACCACAAGCACCTAACACAGCTTGCCGAGTACCCTCAGTTACCAGTGGGGGTAATGGAAGTTGAGTGCTTAGCTCCTGGCAGCATCACCAAGCGTCACATGGGCAAATGGTATTCAAAGACCCTGGCCTACATAATATTCGTTTTTGTCCTGTAATAAGTAGGTTGGGCAAGGCTGTCACTGGCACGATCTGTAGTGCAAATGCACATATGCCAGTATAAAGATGCTGACATATTAAGATAGGTTATTCTATGAGACTAAATTATGACAGTAGAAGGGTATTTAGGGTACAGGTACACTACTAGCTATCATAAGATTCAATGGCAAATGTCATTTGTTCTCTGGTATCTGCCAGTATGCACTCACTTCTTCCATGTGTGTTGAAATCTAACCTCTTTAAGTTCATGGCAACTAATGCACGTGTTCATTTTCTTTATTTTTTTATATTATATATATAAGGGTTCACAAGCCAATTAATTAGTTCGTCAAATATCATCAATGAACTGCATATTTTTGACAGGTCAAAGTTTATAGCAATTTTACAAAAAAAACCCTACTTTTTGTAGTTTTATTAATTAAAAGGGTTTTTTTTACATGTTTCTGAACGGAAAATTTGTGCTTTTTCTGTGTATCATTTGGACCTACTGGCAATTTTTGTACAATTTTTGATTGAAATTTGACTGGTCAATTGACCAAAAATGTATTTGACCGGTCAAATATCCAACCCTAATAAAAATAACTATTAAGATATAATGCTCCACCCTCACTCTTGGCTGGTAACACTTATATTCAACTCAGGTCTTGACCTCTTCTCTTTTAACTGAAGACTGACAACATCATCATCTTTTATTCTACAGTAACACACGATGTTTTCTTTGATTTTAAATAAGAGCAGACAAAGATAAGATTGGTTTGGCAAGCAAAGCTCCCAGAAACTCCTGCCCAAGTAAGAAGCCACTTTTTGTGGGAGCTCTGCCTGAAAAGGGTACAGGGAAGAGTCCTCAGACCCTTAAGAAAATGTAATCTTGTTTATTTCTGAATATCCATTTCTCAGATGATTTAATGTACGATGTCAAAGTGAACTCCACATTTGTAGATGACAGAGTGCAAGAGGCATCACACAAGAGACCGGTCCCTGTGATACCGCCTCAGAATAAGAGATTGCTTTCTCCTTACTACTTGGATGAAACAAGCCAGCAGCATAATCAGATTTCTTCAAAACACACTGCTTCTCACCACGGGCTGCGATATGTAGATCTGCAACATCTTAAGCAGATGAGTAAAAAAGGGCGACTACTTAGTAGCATCTGTAGCCTACATAGGAAGCATGAAAGGTAACTAAGAGCCAGAAAAAACCCTACCAAGTAGATAATAAAACACACTGCAGTTAGCACAGGGTAATTAATACCGATTTGTACTCCAGAATAAAGTGTAACCCATGGTATGAGCAGACACATAGCTAGCTTTCTCCAAGCCACCTGCCCCCAATAGGAGCCACTGTAGTACCTGGTCACTAGGTGGGAAGGGAAACAGTTTGCTTACTTCCTTAGTATATCTGTCCCATTTCCATCTATAAAATGGGGAAGGGAATGAAATGCAGGCGGCAATGGTGAACAGCTTACTTTTCGAAGCACTTTGAAAGCCTCAAATGTTAGGTTTTATTTAAGGGTAAAGTTGTTCTAGTTATTTCCCAGTAAAGGTGAAGCATTTACTTAGTGTATGTGCATGGGCAGGGCTGGAAAATAGGACAGGGAGCACCAAGTGGCTGCTACGTACTAAAGAAAGTGGCAGGAGGAAGAATAGGAAAGAACATTTTGTAAATCTAAAGGAATTACACAACTGTGGTGTAGCCTAAGGACTTTGGCCATTACTTGGCCACATGATTGCAGAGTAGGGTAACTTTATCCAGTCTACAAACCGCGGGGCAAATGGCCTGAATCTTTTTATATCAGGCCCTCCACTTTCACTTTATCTCCAACAAACTAAGAAAAACGACCTCAAACTCTGGCTCTGAAAAGCCTCCAAGTTCAGGTTTTAGCTCTGAACCAGCTTTTGCAGCTGGCTGCCGTGCCTATAAATGAGATGACCTAACACCCTAGATCTAAGCCACGGGGGAAAAACACGCAACTGGAAACCAACCCTCCAGTTCAAGCCTCCTAAACACTTGCACCGCATGAAGTCTTTTAATAACATCTCAACCCTTCCACTCCCCAAAAGGATAATGAAAGCAAAAATCCTTCTCCGTTGCCTGATCATTCCCTTCCTTTGGTCTGTTCAGACTCCACCCAATACAGTGAGGAAATGGAAAAAGCGGGAGAGCTGGCTTTAATCAATGGGAAACCCTGAGCATGTTGAGAAGTGCTATTCAAATAGGCTTCTGCACCGCGTGGGGCTTCCCTGAACTCAAATCAGCCTCTCTGAAATCTGTGCAATTGGGCTATCAACCTCATGAGAGCAGAATTTCCCATGAGACCTGCTACCTCTACTATGCTATATGCCGGAAATATTGCAGGGACAATCCCTTGGAAGATTTTGACACTTCTACTTCCCAGGTGGAAACCTCAAATGCAGACGCACAGAAATGGAAAGGGAAAATGGGGGTGGGGCAGGGCTGAACTCCATCAAACCTCAAGGAAGGCTTGAGTTTCTGTTGAAGCCTTTTGGTAGGGGGGCAAGGGAAAGGAATCTAATTATATCCAAATTGTTTTGCCCTTCCCTCATTTGGTTCAGATCACCAGCAGGTTTGAGTGTCAGTACCTGCAGTGTTTCCAAGACCAGTCTCGGTTAATTGTGGTCCCCATATACATACCCCTGGATCTAACTTGACACAATGCTGTATAATTGGCAGCTCAGGAAAAAGAGGAGAGACGGGCTGGGAATGTGAATTACCTCTCACACCTAAGACAGGAAGATCCTCAGAGACAGAGGTTGAAGTCACTGGCAGGGAGCTTGCCCTGTGCCTGTCGACACAGTGGCAGGTTTGCAGATAAAATGACGACTTAATTTTCCAGCAGTGCCAGTCTTAATGTTCTTTAGCACAAATACTCCCTGCCAGGGAGCAGAAGGACAAAATAAAAGCAGGGAGGGAGGAACTGTAAATAAAAGCAGAGTAGAGGAGTTTAAACTTGGACGGTAAAAAGAATCACAAATGCGTCGAGCCCAGCAGGTGCACCCAGCTCGCGGTACGGCTGTTTATTTGTGTTGGTTGTCAAATGGAAAAGTAAAAGGGACTTTTCTCTTTGAAATCAATATTTATCTTAGAGGTAAGCTCGGTGTTGCACTCAAAATAAGTTCCAGCCTCCAGCTGTAGACAGAGGGTTCAGATCAGTACACACAGCAGCCATTCTCTTGCATGGCTTTGGTGCAAAGGGCGAGTGCCATGAATTGGTTTGCTAAATAGCACCAGTAAGCCTTACTTAAAAAAGGGATTGATTGTACTTTGGGATGTTCTTTGCAAGTGCAAAACCAATCACCACAATCCCCAGCAGGACACCCCAAGTGTCATCATCAGCTTTATGTTGCGTCTTGTATCAGCAGTTTTTCCCAGAAAAAATATCTGGGTCCATTTTCAGTGGCTTTCTTGTCTTTTCACCCCTTACAATAAACATTGACTGACATGCCCTTCCTGGGACCAAAAGGAAATTCAGCAACTCTAGGGAGAAGCCTTGTGCAGTGCTCACTGAGCAGTGCTTGCGCGGTTCCCTCGTGCTGCACACACGTGACCAAAGACCAGTCCATGAAACTCCCGTGTGCACTGTGGTCACTTGACTTGACTTTTCTTGGCTGTTCAAAAGGCCCAGTTTGTTTCCACGGGACACAAACTGCCTTTATAACCAATATTCACAGCAACTGGTTCCCAAATCTAAACCAAACTAAAGCACGTTCTAGCCTATTGCCTATAGACTCCCATGCCATTTTCATCATCCCCTTAGTATCTGAGCACCTTCAAGCAGTACATTAAGTGCTGCAGTGGATATGTGTGTTAATGTGAATAACATCTGTGGGTTAAACCCTTGTTTCTGTGAGAAGCAGACATTAGCTATGTGATGGATTTGCCCTACTGCCTTAGCCAAGCAAACAATTATGGCTGATTTTCTACTTCGGGAAGTTACTAGTAGCAGATGATTCTTAGTAAGGGTTTCTTGGGCCTGGATTTATAGCAAACAACATTATTTTGCAAAACTACACATAAATGCAGCAACTGGTCTCTAGAATAAAGTGCGCAGTGTGTTAACATTTACTTGAACATGACCTCCCCCCTTCACTCCCCACTCCCAGCATAAAAGAGTACAGCCTCTGTGTAAATCAGATACAAGGATCTGAAGCTACCATGGTACTGTAGCTTAAACCAAGGGTCTACCAGACATGGCCGCAGGCTTGATCTAGTCCATCTAGTGCTTTTAAACAGCCCATAATTTAATCATACTGGGCAGAACGCATGCCTTCCTTTAAAATTAAGCATGCTTGACTTTCTTGGACACAGTGATAAATCTTTAGATATGAACAGAGTGTAAACTGAAGTCGTATTTGCCCGAGCACGCAGGCATCCTGAAACGCTCTCGGTGGTGTGTTCCTTGCTGACTTCGTTGTTGTATCAGCACTGAAGCCCCACACCTCAGTGCAATATTAACTCTCTCTACTGCTCAGTTTTGCAGATGAAGTAGAGAAGAGTACAAGACTGATGCCTCAGGGAGGGGAGGACGGGGAAGGCGATAATAGGAGTTGCTATGAGGGGGTGGGGAAGGAAAACACAGAAGGAGAGAACAGAAGGAAGAGGAGAGAAAAAGGAATTGGCAGGAGCAGCAACCACCAAAGAGAAAGTACATTTTCTTACTGAATGTGACAAAATAGGTACCAAATTACATTTAATTTAGTTATTACATTGAGACCACGTGCTCCCATTCATCTCTGTGAAAACCTCCCATTTACATTAGCAGCCGATGTAAACTGAGGAGATTAGGGAATCCTGAATACCCAGCCCATAGGCCATAACTACATACAGAATAGGGTCTCCAAACAAGTTTTACACTTTCAATTTCGACATCTGTGGCTAAACAAAAACCGGTTACAGTCCTCTAAACTCCCTCCCATTAGGGGAGGAGGGTGGGATGGGAATATCCTACTCTGCACTGAGCTCCTCCCGTGTGCAACATCAGGAGGCACACATTTTCACCAAGGCTATAGTATTTCAAGGTTTTGGCCTGTGACTGACCACTCAAAGGACCAGTCACCATTGACTTGGTAGCAGATAAACACCATTAAACGTTTTAGCCTATAAGCCCGATTTTCAAAAGTAAATATGGCTTTGAAAGTGCAGTGGCATGAAAAGTCAAAGGGACAGAAACTTCAAAGTGCCCAAATCTCTGTTAAAAATGAAACTTCTATAAATTCTGCCTATGGTTTTCAATTAAATGTCATCCAAAGGGTAGAGAAGTCCTTGGGGACTTCCGGTTTCAAATGGCCAGCTTGCACCTGTGCTGCCCAGTGAAGGTAGACACCTTACCATAGGCGTCATTGCACCATCACAAAGAAATCAAGATAACTACTTCTCAGGCTGCCTCTGCCAGGAAGAGCATTTGGAACAGCAACATCGAGAAACCCATATCCTAAACTGGAGGAAAAACCACCGCTAATCGTTGAACAGCACGCTACATTTCTGCTCCATTGCCATTAATATTTATTATCACTGACACTATCCTGAGCCATCGTTTGCTTCCATCAAGCAGCTCTACCTGACTTTTAAAAACTCAAATAAATTCCATAAAATGCAAGAGCAATTAACCTTGTGGGATAGGAAAATAAGTTCCTTGTCAAGTTGTTCTGCTGATGGATGCAGGTCATCTCTCTCTCACCAGCTGACTTGCTTCTGTTATAATGAAGCCCTCCAGAGAGGCCTGTTACCAAGTGACTTTTCTGATTATCCACCAGTTGCTGAACACATCCCGAACTGGACAGCTAATAAATTACAGCCCGAGCAGAGCATGTTTGTCACCAGCTCGGAGGGATTCAGTTGTTTGCTTTAGGAATAATTAATCAACAGCATTAAGAGAAGGATGCAATGTGATGAAGTGCCTAAGAAACATGCAAAGGAAAGCTAAGGACACGCGTACAAATAGCTTTCGCTGCACATCATCAAACCTTGTCATAAACCTGCTTGTATATTAAATACATTTGACAACTATGCCCCCAAATCCCTCCTGACCCTTTCAATTTCCCCATCCCTTTTAGATGCACGCACAGTCCTAAAAGACATTAGCTTATTTCTTTAGGTTCCAAAATAATACGAGCCCATCTTCAGTGGCTCAAATGGCCCAGAGAGCACTCTTAAGCGCTTCTGTCATGCTGAGGAAGCGCCTGTCATTGTCCAAGCTGTAACACTTCCCAGAGCTCAGTCCCTGATTTCTTGCATTCAGAGGGTTTTCCTCAGCAATTAAATATCAAGAAATGTAACCACCAAGCACTTCACTGCACCCAACTACAGAGGTCCTTCTTGTGCACGTTGAGCCATATTTCAATAGTAGAGAAAACGGCATGCTGGGGAGAGCAAGGACCCACAGACCAGAGCCGGTTTTAGGGGCGGGCAAAATCGGGAGGTTGCTTGAGGCTGCCAATTCTAAGCCACCAAAATTTGCAACATGCACTGTATAAAAACTGGGGAATAAAAAAATAGCATGATTTCTGCCCAGATTTGGCATGCTACAACAGTCCAATCGAACCCATGTTTCTGTCAGGGATCATGGCAGGGAGGGGAAGAAGTGTCCAAGGTAAGACTCTCAGTTTTATGAAGCAAATGCCGCAAAGCGGTTAGAGAACCACTACAATAATTCAGTTATTCAGTATTCAGAGCCACACAGACATTGCAACCACAAGCACTTATTTAATTAGAAGAGAAAAAATGATTTAATTGAGATGCATCCAAAATTGCCGCCAATACAACATAAGCAATAATATATGTATTTAAGAAAAATGTGTTGGCTGCCAAGGTGTGTGCCTGTGGTGGGGGAGAGAACAAGGATAAACCATAAGACGGGCGCTCCACTAAGCTCAGCAATAACGCTGAATATATTTATTAAATGCAATCAAATTTTACAAGGCACTGAAGTGATAACTCTGAAGTAGTGGAAAGTGCAAGTGGCAATAAATATCTTGTAAACACAGAGGTCACAGGCCCAAGTGCTTATGAGCGTGGGAAAAATTTATTACTGTAAGCAGCATGCTTCGCTACTTTGGAGTTATTCTCGTTTTTTTTTTTTTTTTTTTTTTTTTTTTTTTGGAGGGGGAGGAAAGATGGGGACATTATTATTCAATTATTTGCAGTAAATCAGAAGCAGCCACAATTCATGGGAAATTCCAGGCAATCAGTATGCCAAAAAAATTAAGCCTCAATCAGTTCCATTTTGAATATAATCACAGACAGATAATGCTATGTTTTAATGAGCTGAGTCTGACACATGGATCATGTTTATATCCACTTTTATTTACTGAGTAGATTAAGAGATTGCATGCATCCTGTGAACGCACAAATGCTCACATGGTGCATGGAGCTGCACGTAATCAATCAATGTGTGCGGGGGAATAAGGAAAGGCGAATGCATCCAAAGGGCTATGACATTTTAAGTTTATTATGCACCCTGACAATGCCTTGAACCGACACTTTTCACCCCTTGATCACAAAGCATTTTGCAAAAGATGGACAGACCACCAACATTCCCACCAGAGAGAAAGAGGTGCAATGGGTTGCCCAAGGATCTCATAAGAAATCAGTGCGAGAGCAGGAATTAAAATCCAGGGGCCCTTGTACAAGTGAGGAAATTGCCCCTTTTAGTGGTTTAATTGCCCTTTTTCACGATTTAATTGCACAACAGTGTACACATTTGGCGGCATGTTACAATTAATTTTCATAACAGCGTACACGTTCGGCGGCATAGTTCTATTTAAGAGACCTTTTTTATGTAGTAAACGAAAACTCATCCCCTGTATTTTTAGTTTGCTACCTAACCAATTACAGTGATATTCTTCAGGTGTATAAGGGCCGCAGGTTTACTGACACACAGCTTTCCCTTAAAGCATTAGATCATATTTTCCCTACGCAGGCCTAACCCCACTCTTACTGCCCTTCCCCCCCCCCTCGCCCCCCATTCAAAACACCCCCAAAGCCTGTTTCTGCGTTAACTGGCACATATTCACTGCTTAATTTTAATCTCAGGCAGCGTTGGGTGAATCAAAGCCAAAGCCAACTAAGCTGCACATTATTATGGTTTGCTGCAATCTTTGCCCAATCAGGCTGCTTTATGCAATCTGTCCATCAACTGAATCCCACGGACCCTGTGCAGTATCGCACATAGCTGGTGACAGCTTATTCCACCACTTAAAAATTCCAGGCAGAGCTTCTCGTTCGGCAGCCATCTAACCCTCCCCGAGCCTCTTCTGACTGGCCAGAGGATCAGAAAACACATTATAATTAACAGAAATATAATCCCACAGTCCTTGTCAGTCAGGGTTTGCATATATATAAGGAACGACCAGTGGAAAAGAACGAGGCCTGCTCCTTATATAAACCTTGCACTGTACAAGGGAAAGCTTTCAAGTGTGGCACATTGGGAGGTGAACACAGACCCCAGGATTTTCTTTGGGGAAGACTGGGGAAGGAGGGAGAAAGAGGGGAGTATCTATATGGCTCTCTCCGAGGGAGAGGGGGAAGGAAAACTAAAACTGCCAAGCATATAGTTGGGAAGCCACACCGCAGATATAGCCTGAATAAGAGCCTGGCTGCAAATGCATACCCATCACACCAGGGTTTTGTTGCATTTTGTTTGTATTTTGCAGGGGCTGCGAGGTTCAACGCCGTACGCCGCGACCATTTGATTCTATAAGCACATGGATTCCATCATTATCAAAGAGAGGGTAGGAGGAATAATTTGAGGGGAAAGGGATTTTAATTGGAGGTTGCACAGGGAGGTTTTCTTCAGGGTTGTGGAGCTTGGGTATTTTGCTAAACCACTTGGCAAGAGAGAAACATGCACAGAAGTTCCCCAGGGAAATCAGTGCAGCCTGGGCAGCCCCCCACAGATTTTTCTCATTAGCAGGCTCTCTCCAAAACACACAGTTGCCAATAGTTCGGGCTCAGCTGAGCCAATCCCTGGGTTTTTAAGAATGGTGTGGGTAAAATTAGGACAAAGCGCTGAGGGTTGGGGGGGGAAGGAGAGGTATTCTATTTGCAAGATTATTTTGCAAACAGGACCCTGGGAAGCCAGAGAGGCATGTGCACATAGGATATTCAGGACTCCTACCTCTATGTGACCATGACCAGCTGTTGCATCACATGCAGGGAGCATCCCATTATGGTTTGGGAGTTGGGAGGGGTGGAGGGGACTTGGGGGAAATATGAAATGCAAGAACTTTTGAGAAAGGGGCAAGAAAAAGAATTAACCTATAGGATTTACTTCTTGCAGACAGGACATGCACAAGAGAGCCACCTATGAACACCATCAGGCCGGGGTGGTGGGCCTCTAGCGATGGAAGTGGGTAGAGGCAGAGACTTCCTTTCTCCAGCTCCACAGCTTAACTACCTGTTACATAAAGCAAGCAGAAGTGCAGCTATTTTCATTAAAATCACTGACAGTTTTCACGGGTGCGTCATGCATAGATCTCAAAGCATTTTTTATAAAAGAAACCCTCATGCATGGTTATCCCCACTTAACTCACACTGGGAAAGTGAGGCACAGAAAGAAAGGGGCAGAGAGAGGACAGCCGACTGGCTTATATAACGGGCAGCTGAACGACGGTAAGAAACAGAACAAGTTTTCCAATTCCCAGTCACGAGTCCTATCCGCCGGATCAGCAAAAGCAAGTCATCGTGACTATAGATGCAGCAGCAACACACGCTTCTCCACACTGCTGTACTCTGTGACCACACACCAAACCCCAAAATGAGAGTGTGCATTCATATAATTGCTAGTCAAGCTCTCCGGGGCAGGAACCGGTCACTCATATAATTTTATAGTGTGTCAAGAATGGCGGTGCCACAATCTTGATTATGAGCTCCCCCAAAATAAAATGAATAAATCATTTTCCTCCTCAGACTAAGTCTAGCCAGAAAGGTGCCAGCTGTGGCAATGGCCCGCGTGATGTGGATGTCTAGCCTCACACAACTCAGAGATGTTCCTCCTACACCTTCAACCCTGAATTATAACTTCAACGCCACTCCTAGATTTGATTTGATTTTTTAGAAGATAACACAGCAAAGCTTCTACTTAGGCAGAACAATTATTAGCAGAAGAGCTACGAAGTTACAGAGCAACATCTCGGACAAGGAGATGGGACAAGGAGATCTAATTCCAAAACCACAAAATCTGAACCACAAAATCAGATGTGGATCTGATGGCAGAGCAGATCAGCACAACTGTTAGATCTCACAGTACTTTGTAGGTGCTGAGCGCCTTCAGGTGCTTTTGACATAACCGAGTTGAGGACACGTGGCACCTCTCTGTTATGGACCAAGTATGTTGTGTAGAAACTGCATATAATTTCACAAAGAAATCCAGCCCTGGGCAGAGTCAGCAAAAGATCAATGCACCATTTTGCAGAGCTGTTTAAACTCTTCTTTGGGAGAGCAAGTGGGCGTCAGGAGCACTGACTTGGCTCTCCGTAACAGGGCAAATACTACAATTACAATCAAAACGTGGAATCACAACAAAGTTATTCATATTAGCCAGGAACACTGCAGTGGTTAATCGCACATACATACACCTTACTGGTTCGAACAATGCGGTTTCCCTGAAGCGTAAAAAAAAAAAAAGCATAACCATCTTTGAAGAGCCCTTGGAAAGCAAACCAATGACACTTCACAAATTCTTCTGAATTATTTGCTTCCAGCACGGGTTCAGCAACTAACAAAAAAAGGGGTGCAAGGATTGAGGGGTAGAGGTTCTGCCTACAGCCACTATTAACATACGGAAAGCGGATGTTCAAAAGAAACCTCCAGCAGACAATGTTCCATCTTTGTGTGATTCTTCTGACTTGATCCATCCTGTCTTTTTTTCATCTTTCCTCATTAAAGAGATTTTTCAAGAAGAAAAATAAAAAAAAAAGAGATGGAAAGAAAAAAGCCAAATGCAGCTAATTATTTTAATGAGCTTCCCCAAAAAGTAAAAATATAGTTCCTTTCTACTCTGAACGTGAGCAAATGTCAACACTGCATGGGGAGCAGAGGTAGCACGGCATCTCAGTACTATATAGTCAGCTCTTATATTTGATTAATGAAGACTCACAGGACTAATTTTATATTGCTTCATTACAAGCCTGGGGCAATTAACATAAAGGTTAGACTACTACATTATTAAAATGTTATTTTTCCTAAACAAAATAATTTGCTTCTTTTTTTTCTCCCCTTTAATGAAAACCCCACTGGATAGATAAAATGAGCTATTATCCTTTTCAAATTCAGAGAGCGAGAGAGAAGAGAAGGAGAGAGAGAAGAAAATGCTACATCGCATCGAGAACAGAGCTAGACAACTGCCCCATTTCTACAGCAGGGCAAAAGCAATGCTTTCTTGCAAAGTGAACACACACAAGAAGGAAGCAGCCCCTTCCCGGAGGAGGAGAGTAAACATGCAGGTCAGCCAGCAACTGGATGGACCACTATGGGGAGGGAAGTGAAGAGGGCAAGCAATGCGCCCACATCACTTGCAAAACTAAATTCATCTTGCTAACTTCTCCAAACGGCCAAAGCTAAGAGCACACATGTGCAAGTCTGTGAAAGCAGAGATGGAGGCAAGAAAAGGCACAAGATGCTCTCATGCTCTAGGGTTCTATTAAGAAAACAGAGCTGCTTAAGCAGCTGCAGGTGAATAACTCTTCAAAAGCCTGTCACCCAAACAGTCTTGCTGTCCTCTTGATTAAGCATCAAGACAGGCACCACTGTACAGCCAATCTGCAAACCGTGAGGGCTTTTCATGTTGCCCATTTCCCCCTGCTCCACACTAGCCAGGTGCTCAGGTAACTGGTTCCCAAGTTCATTCTTTCCACTCTGCGTAACCATCAGATCCTGAATCTTTAACAGAGTCTTAATGAACAGAGATCCTGTGAAGAAGAAAATGAGCTGATAAACTAGACAAGCGAGGTCTACCTTACTCCCGATTTACACACGAGACAACTTCTTATGGCAGCGACAAGCAACCATCCTTCGCAGCATGCGGGCACAAAAGGGTTAAAGCAATAAAAACTCAAAATGCTGGAGCAGCACCAAACCAGGAAGAGAGAGAGAGAGAGTTGCAACTGATTTTTCTTGGCAAAAAGAACCTCATTGGAATAGTGGTAGGATTGTACTTACTCCTCATATATAAGTGCCGAAGTGAGGTTTACTGACATTTTCCTGGCAGGGCACAAGCCTTCTCGTGGCTTGGGACTTCAACTGAACTTTTTGTGGGGACAGAAATATGCACAAGACATTGCTGCCCAAACAAAGTAGCCCCTGGGACCCCTCCTATCAGGGTGACACTATTCAGCAATAAAATAAGGTACTACCCATGGCTGTTCGTGACTTCTGTCAACCTTTGCTGCTTGCATAGGAGGCTCCCACCTTTTCACAGAAATTCCTGCTTTCAGAGACTTTGGGGTTTGGGGCCCTATGCGAGACAAGATGTGTGGTGTGTGCCAAACAGACTGCACTCATTCTGGATGCCTTTGGGGAACAAAGAAAGGAGGATTTGTTAACCAGGCAAGTGGAAGACGGTTCTCATTTGGGAGAAAGAGGACCCCCTTTTCAGATGATGGATGTTCAGGGAACCATTGCTGGACAGAGTCCAAGAGAGCTGAGTTT
>NW_005842219.1:265818-269230 GCF_000455745.1 Alligator sinensis
GCGGGACATTGTGTATTCACATCTCCCTGGCATACATGGCAGGGGGGCCAAGTCTTCCCATTTTGTCTAGCTGCCTTCCCCACAGCTGGTAAGCAGAGCCAGCTCTTCTTGCAGTTGAGGTAGTTTAGATCCAAGCAGCCTTTGGCTTCCCACGAGAGCAAACAGCAAAAGTGGCTTTGCAGTTTGCGTGCCAACCTCATCTAATCTTTGGGGCAAGTGGCCAGGGGCATGCTGCGACTGGTCGGCCTTCACCATCATTTGCTGGCTTGCACCACTGACTTTGCAGGGTGACTCAGCTCACCCTTCACCTCAACCAGCCACTCTGTCTTTGGCCATCCCTTCTATCTCGCCACATTCTTCCCCTCCCCAACCAGCTTTCCTTGGTTAAGGGGATAACACAAGCCAAAGCAATCCATCTCCTGCTTCTTAACAGCAAGAAAAGGTGCTCTACAGAAAAACAAAAGAAGTCTTCAGTAATGGCCCTGGAGACAGCTCATTATTATTATCACCGTCATTGCTATGTGGTTCACTTTAGCACTCCTGAATTTTGCACCATAACTTCTCTAGCAGTGGCTTCTAGCAACTGTCCCTCCATTCACCTGGCCACATCCAGGGCACCCACCAGTTCTGACCTTATTGCTCCCTGATACATACAGGATTTGATTTCCAGGTGAAAAATGGGCCTAGGCATACCACAAGTTGCTGTATGAGTGGCCAAACCCAGGAAGCCTTTTATGCGCTTAACTTCCATTCATAATTTTATTTAAGTCCTACAAACATTGCGACTCATTCCTAGTATGGATTATTTTACGGTTACTGTTCATGAATAGTCAGAAACCTGCACTAAGCTTATGCACCTCCTGCTGATGAGGTTCCTCGCACAGAGAACAAAGGATGAATCCCATTCAATTGTGCCAGCATCGTTGCATGCACTTCATGAACCAGCAGTAACACAAAGTACAATGGCTTTGCCTCACGGTGGTGGAGACTGCACAGGATGTTTCAGTCAAACAAGTCTGCAAGAAATGGTCTTGCTCCTGTGCTGTAAATCTACCTGGACGCCTCCATTTGGGAGCACGAGCGCCACAGGTATCAGAGGGCATGTCCTTTATTTTACAGATGGAGAGCACGGGACACATGGCAGCTCTTCACCGATAAATCAGAGAACAGGATTCAGGGCTCTCATCTCCCAGTCCAGCTTCTTATTAACTGTAGCTAAGGACAAAGCAACAACTAACAAGTCAAGCACGTGGCTGATTCATTGACCAATTCCCAACACCTAAGACATTATAACAATGAAAAGGCACCTTGGCAAAAGAGGAAAAACCCATTAATTTAAATTAATGGCACCTACAAAAGCTTTGGCTACACCACAGAAGAATGCACCGCATGACCCTCTATCCAACTTTCCTTTTTTTGGGTCAGTAATAGGCTTTCTCTGATTTCAGTTTTCAAAACCAAGCGGGAGATGCATTTCCCTTGATCGCCATGCCAGTGCTATTCTATGCTGTACAGCTTCCAATATTTGGTTAAGTGCCTCGAGAGGCTTGGCACGAAGGGCAATATGGAAATGTAGTTTTGATTAACTGATCGGTTCCAACTTCCTCTTTGCAGATTCCTAGTGAAGGGTGAAATTTCAAACCAAATAAAGATGTTCCTTCCTATGAGCTTTTTGGGCAATTCTTTTTTCCCCCCTTCAGCCTGTATTAAATCATTCGATGGGAACAGCTGGTGGTCTTTTTATGCTCGTGTTTAGAACTCCAAGCATTTTGCAAACATTAGTTAAGCAATGTAACACTCCTGTGAGGAAGGGAAGAACTGAATGGTAAAAGGAGTCGACAGGCACAGAGCAAGAAAAATTATGGAAAAGCCTGAAACAAAGCCCAAGTGTCAGTCACCTGCTTTACTGAATAAAATGACTTGGCAGGACGTATGTAGAGCTTGTCCAAACACCTCAATTTAGTGTCATAAACATTGCTACTATTTGCCACAAACCCCACCATTTACCTGCTGTGTGGATGAGGAGGAAAACCCCACAGTCTGCTGTTGTGTGGACAAGGATGAGGACCATCCTAGCAAAATTACTAGGACCCTCCAAGGCTACTAGCTGCAGCAAATGGGTATTCAGGGAAAGTAAAACCACTGTGCCCACCCATGCAAGTACGGTAGACATTTTCCACTCGACCAGGAAAGGGCTGGTGTCTCATCTCCATGGGCAAGAGCAGGGAGCCATCCGCTTTCTCCTCAAGGATGCCAACTGAAGCTGCTTGAGCATGCATGGTGCCCAGGTGTGGTACCCTATTCATCCTTAACCCAGGCAGTCCCAAGTCTACCACGTGGTTTTGAATCTCACTGAAACGAATAGATACTCCCTGGTCCACAGAGCTGGCCTCAGCTGACTGATGGGTCTAGGTGGTGGTGAAGTCATGATAGGGATGAGACCAAGCAACTCAATCCCTACTTCTGGATCGTAAGCCAGTCTAAAGTGGTAAAGGTGTGTTCTCCACAGCATGCCACCCGAAATAGCCTCATCGGCTACACCACTGCATTCGAAGCGAAAGTCTTCTTGTAAGCTCTGGATAAATACTAATTTAGGGATCTGCTTTCTCCTCTTAACTCCTGGACTTTAAAAACACAAAATCATCACACTGTTCTTTGTCAGGGGATTCTTCAGAAGTGTCCTAATTGCCATGTTAGTTTGTTTAGACAAGATTGCTTTCATGGGGTTTTATCTTCAAAACGCAGTGTTGTCAAGTAGTGTTTTTCTCTGCTAATACAACACTCTACTGTAATTGAGACTGTTACAGAAAGGGCTTGGGTATATATTCCCCCAAGATTAAAGGGCTCGGCCCAACCCCATTTGTTATACTGTGCTGTGGTGTAAGCTCCAAAGTCACACCGTGGTATCACCTGGTACTTGTGACAGAACAGTAATGAAAAGGGAATGAAAATGTACTAGTCTTGCAACCCCCACCTTCCTTTGGGCTATACAGCTTTATTACTGTGTCTGTTTTTCCTTCTGCCTAAACTCTCAAGATTAATGAGAACATTGCCATGTTAGAGAAATAATGGCAGCTTTGTCAAACACATCCAGGCCCCTATAGTTCATTGACTGGTTAGGAGTTACACAGATACAAGTGCTTTTTAGAAGGATGTCCCCCAAAAATAGTTCACCAAAAGCTAAAGTGCAGCTGCTTCTGCAGCAGAACAAAGGAACTGTTTCACAAGTCATTGCAACAGGTCGGGACTGAAAGAAAAGCATCTCTTCAGCCACAGGAAACCAACCGAGGAACCTGAAGCTAGGCTGGACAGAGGAACATTGCCTCTGCAGAAAGTACTCGAGGATCATTAAATGACCAAAGTTTCATTGCTGATCTGTAGGCAACCCCCCCCCCCCCCCCCCCCACCTCCT
>NW_005842219.1:269261-276573 GCF_000455745.1 Alligator sinensis
GCTACTTTTGGCATATTTGCCTAGTTGCTATTTCAGCACGCAAGTTTTAGTGCTTCACAGGTCCTTTAAAGAGGACTTCAGTAAACCACACACACTCCCCCTACGTGAGGGGAACCATTCTTATTCCCTTTTTGTCCACTAAAGGCCACCAAAAAATTCCTTCCAGTTTTAACAACCTTTGGATCAGATTCTTTTCAGTGCCAAAATCAAATCTTATTAACCCAAAAAATCACACAGGGACTCTGTGGCAGAGTTGGGATGAAAAAAATCTGGTTTCCTAAATGCTTATCTGATAGTCAAGGCAAAAAAACATCCTTCCTTGTCTAAGAAAAAAAAAAGTGCCAAACTCCTCTGCCAAACCAAGCCCCCGCCTATTTCAAAGGAGGTGGCAGAAAACTGGGCAGGGATCCCAAGTTCTGGAAGGTGAGCAGGGACATGCAGCTCACAGGCTTCGTCTCATTTTCTTTTAGAAGTGCCTTCCTGTACAAAGTAGATATGTTGCCCCTTCTTTATCAAAGGGGCAAGAAAACTTGTCAAGGCAGACAGAGGATCCTAAGACAATTAATACATACACCCACACACACCGTCAAGAAAGGGAAGTGTCCCCCCCCTACACACACTTAAGTTATTTTTCTCCAAGTCACAACACAAATCTAACTGCCAAGCTGACAAGACCTCCAAACAAGTCAGCCGTTCTGAAGACATGCAGACATTTTTCCTGGCAATGCAAGCCAAAAAGCCCATAAGACACCGCTCCCCCCTCCCTAACAGACTCACGCAGTATAGTTCCTTTCTTGATCCTTATGGTTCATGCACTAACACACCATGAGGAAAAGATGGCTTGTAAATCCAATTGTAGGTGCAAGCCAAAATTAAAGCAGATGAAAATACTACGGGTAGAAAATTAGGGTTGGACGAGACCTCACGTGGTCATGTAGTCCGCTGGTTCTCAACCTTTTTTGTACCAAGACCCATTTGTGAACATCAACGGCCCATCTCAACCCAGCGCCCCTCACTCCTGACCCCCTACCCCCAGCCCTCTAGTGTGGGGGGCATGGGGACCCCCAAGCACCCCCTCTCTTCTGAAGTTATGTGCCCCAAGCTCTTAACCATTTTTGTTGCCCTCCACTGGACTCTCTCCAATTTGTCCACACCCCTTCTGTCATGGGAGGCCCAAAACTGGACACCAGCCTCCAGATGTGCCCTCACCAATGCCAAATAGAGGGGAATCATCACTTCGCTTGATCTCTCACCTTTGAAACTCTCCCTGCACATCTATTAACATACATTTCCATAACAGGGCAGCTTATCTGGGTAGGATTTGATAAATTGGTTGGAAGCAATTTTGCATGCACCATTTATAGGATTTGTTTAATTGAAGGCTGGTGTCCTTCAAGTTGGCACTCCAGAAACGGAGGGCTCCAAAAGAACTAACCTGGCCTGAAAGCCTTGGTTTTAACACCCAAATGCACCCTTTTTTAAATATTTACCAGTATAAACATAAGTAAAATCTATTAACATTTTATTTACCCTCACTGAGGTGTTGCCATCAATGTGGTGCCTGCAGCCCTGCTGCTATTTGCTTTTGGATTTCTTTAATGATTAGATAGAAATAATATGGCCTTCAGGAAAAAGCTTGCCTTTCCCCTTGAGAAAAATGCTCAGTTTCTATCCGAGCACTGTATTATTTTCTTGGAACCAGAAGTAACCTCATTAGTGGAGGATTCAGTTTCATAAGAAATAATATAGAGCGACTCAACATTCAAGTATTCAGGCTTTACCCTCATCTTATGCTGGAATTAATTTGATCATATAAAAACAGACCCACATCTCTCATTCCCTGGTTAACTCCTAAGGAGTAACAGATCATTTTGAAATGGCTAGAAAATAGTCATCTGCACATCTGGTTTTATCTCCTTAGACAAGGAGTTCAGCAGTTGGGTTGAATCATGGTGTACTTCATGCATTTCATTTTATTATATGGGAAAACAATTAATCATAAATCTAAGTTACACTAATAGACAGAGGCTGTAGTGCATGTTTGGAAAAGGTAGAAAAAAAAATCTCTCTTGTCTATATAGCTGTTTGGAGTTGCCTTCAGGGCATCTGAGCTTCTCAGCTGTGCTGTAATTACAAGGATCTATGACTTTTCTAAATCTTAGCCACATGCAGCCTAACAACTGCTTGGCAGATTTCTCTGCACACATTTAGCTTAATCTGATGAAAGCAATTGTCACAGATACATCTCCAGAAATGGAGCTTGGCTCATCAGTTTATCTGGGTAGATGGGTATCTGGAGAGGACCACTTGTCTGGGATGCTGCATACAACCAACTGTATTTTTATTTGGAGTTTCTAGCTCTTTAGTTTATCCGAGGTTAAGAGAGGACTTGATCATTTCCTACAAGTACCTACCTAGGGAAAATCTTTTTGCTGGGACAATAATTTTTCATCTAGTAGAGTCAGGTATAACTAGATTCAATAGCTGGAAGCTTAAAGCGCACAAATTTGGACTAGAAATGAGGTTCATATTTTTTAAGAGTGAGGGACATTCTTCATTTGTTCTGTTTAACAGAAGACATGGTAAATTCATTATCACTTGAAGTCTTTAAATCATAATTGCCTGCCTTTCTAAAACACATGCTGTAGTTGAATAGAAATCATGGTCTTGTCCCAGAAAATTTAAAAGTGTGTGGTTGGTTGGTTTGGATTGGATCTGGATATAGCATCATAATAGTGCCTTCTGGCCTTAAAATCTACACGTCTGTCACACAGTACAGCTATGTAAGGCAATGATTTTTAGTCACTGCTAGGTGAAACCTTTTCTTCCTACAACACAAGGCATTCTACTTTGAACCATGAAGAGACCATCTGCTTTGCTGGGGGCAGTCAAACATTTGGGATAGGCCTTGCCCTTGCCGCCTGTGTTTTCTGCATCTTCCTGTATTGACTGACATCATAAGCCCTTCTCATTACAGCATGCGACTCATCTTGCTAGCTGAAGACTGCTACCAAAGCATAGCAATTCTTCACCCATTTGATAAGTCTTTTTTGATAAGATGTGTCCACTTTTTTGGTTGTACTGTGTTTAAAGAAAAAAGATCCGCACCCCCGCCCCCAACTCTCCTCCTCACCCCCCACATGCAAAGTAACGCCAGAGAAACTTAGCAATGAAATCATTTAACCACATCTTTGCTAATAAGAATAATTTTCTGCTGTATGTTCGCCATGTATGTAGTTTTACATTTCCAAACAACAGATATTCCACCATCCGCTATGAAAACGCATTCCACATACAAGGCGGCCACAATTTTTCCTTCCCTGCCTACTTGAATTGCATGAAGTGTCTTTACATTCATCCCATTGGTTTTAATTACACCCCCAACCTATAGGACAGAGGGTGTTCAGCTAGTGCCAAAAATGAAGGTATTAACTTTTAGCATTATATTAGCACTTGTGCTGAGTGTTACATTGTTGGCTATGTAATTTATCTTACTTTGCAACTGCTGCAAAAAAAGACTTTTGGATGCAAACCCCAGAGGTATCCCCACTACAGCAGTCTTCTTATGTCTTTTTCTTTATTAAATGTGCACAAGTAAATTTCAAGAGGGAAAAAAAGGGCTTAGGGTTGATTTTTCTGAACTAGTAATTTTTAGAGGAACTATGAAGAGGTGCAAGAAGCATCTGAGGCATTTTTGGCTCTACTCAATGCATCAATAGCAATTTTATTGAGTGATAACATAAAATAGTCGCTGTACCTCATCCAAAAGTTAATTTATGCTACCACTTTTGTCTTGAGGAGTAGATCAATGGCTTGCACCAATGCAGGCATCGGTATGCAAATACGCAAAAAGACACTATTTGACTGCTTTGGCTTTTGCTAGATTGGCTAGTCACGCAAACTGAAACCACATGAAAAAAATTAAGATGATGCTAATTCTATCATTTTAAACAGATTTTAATCTGGGGCCTTCCAACTTCTCGTAACGAAACAGTGCTTTGGGAGTCCCCTCATTTGCTTTGTAAGAATGCTTATGGCAGATGCTGGATCGAGCACTGGTCTGCGAATCAGGAGAACTTCCCTCTACTCTGAGCCCTGTCATGCAGGTTGTCCATGGCAAGTTGCTTCGGCTGCTTCCAGATGTTTAAAAAAAGCTCCCCCCCACAAAGCCAGTGCTTTACTTGAAACTCGGCGTGTTCCCATGCCAAGCCAGCACATGCCCAAAGAGGCAATACCCTAGCTGGACCTTGCTCACTCAACATCTGTATAGATTGGGCACTTGGAGTGGGGGGGGGAGGGGGGTGTTTGAGCATTTTTATCTAATAGCTGACCGACTCAGCTTTAGCTAAGAGTGCCAAGAGCCCGGCTGAAGCTCCCAAATTGTACAGACGCTGCAGAGCCAGGTCCAAACAATATGCGTCCAGTAAAGTGTGGGTTGAGGGGGCGGAGGGCAGGGAATAATTTTTTAAACATTTGCAAGCCTTAATGTCTGTGCCTCAGTTTCCTGTATGCAAACTTGGATAATGCTACCGAACTCATCTGCAGAGTACATTGAAATCTTCTGTTCTAAAAGACACGGGCATTATTAGGTAGTTTAAAAATGACGCAGTAGCTGTTATGGTCCAGAAATTATGCGAGAAGCAAGGATTTCTTAGGGTGATCTCTTTTATTGGACCACCTATGTAGTTGGGATAAAGTTAGACAAGGTTTCCAATGCAATGCCTGACAAAGAATGCTTTGCATTCAAAACCTTGTCCAATTTTATTCCATCTACATAGTTGGTCCAATAAAAGGTATCACCTGAAGAAATCCTTGCTCTCAGGCATTATACATGCATTTTCATATATCTCACCTGTTCCAGTGGATTTTTTTTTTTAAAACATAGCAAGATGATTCCTTCTTAGTTCGTTCATCAACTGAAAGCATCTTCCCCTTCTCCCGTCCTCCCTTTCAGAGCCATACCAAAGCTGTACTTTTTCTTAAATACAGTCTTGTCTTTAGGAGGAAAAAAAATAAAAGTACTGCGGTGATAGGCTTGCTTTAGAAACTGACCTCATTAAATAAGTACAGTCTTCTTAAGTATGCAATCTTGTTTTAAGAATGTCATACATCAATTTAGCTGATGTCAGTAATGAATTATCTTAATATTTTGGCAAATCAACCTAATTTTCTCATTTAGGCAAGGCCTAAGCTTCTAGCAAATAGGGCCCATTTGAGGAAACCTAAGGCAGACAAACATGCCTGGGGGGAAATGCTCACAAACAGGTACAAAAAAAAAATTAAAATCAAGGACTACTCCCAAACACAAGCAAATCTACACAACTGGTTAAGTTGCTGCCTGATGCGTGTATGGATGAAGATACCAGTCTGCTGGGAGTGTGCAAGACTGAGACATAGGAAGAAGATGTAACAAGTCTGGTAAACCAAGAGGCTGGATGGCTCTAGGGACTGACAGCGGGCTGTGAAGCATTTCAGATCACACCCTGGGCAAAATGGTTCCACTCTGTGGGTTTCTTGCCTTGGTCTGTGTAACGAAGCTCCCTCAGTCCAGGCCCCGGTGAACAGGGTGTTTCTGGAGGAGGATCTTCATGGAGGTCAATAATTAAGCATGCACACAGACAAGAGAGGTAGCTATTAGTATTATTACTGTTAATGGTAAAGGCCAGAACCAGGAACAGAGCTAGGCTCCATACACATGCATTACAAGAGACAATTCCCAGGAGCTGGATAAGATGGACAAAAAAATAAAAGATGAGAAGGGAAATGCGCGCTGGAAGATGAGGCAACGTTTTCCATCATAGATAAGGTCGCTGTCAGACGAGGGAATGAAATGGGGGCCTCAAGCACCACTCCAGTCACAGACCCACGTGACCTGCTATAGCTGACCATTATTTAGGCAGTGCCGGCCTAGCATGACAAAGATCTAGGAAGAAAGCCTAAACTGGAGTCAAACACTGCTTTACCCATCTTGTATCACACTAGTCTGCAGGGCAGTCGGTGTGGGCCTTTCTACCAACACTAGACTCAAAAGAAACTTCTATTAAGACTGTCAAAACCTCAAAGGGATTGTATAAGCAGACAGTTTTGGAGCAACTCTTGGTTTCTTTTCACCTTTTTTGAGGAGGGGGTTATAACCCCTAACAGTGTAACTCAGCCCGATTCCTTTTCCTTGAGCTGTTTTTGTGAGCCGAGCGAGAGTCTTGTGATAGTAGATAACATTGTTTAATGAGCTCTGAAGACTGCAGTGCAATTCTGTGCTAGGAAATCAGGAAGTTCAGAAACTTGATTTCTTAAGTGCGTCTTTAAAGGACTCACCCACACCTGGAAGCTGTTGAATTTAGTTGGGGTGGAGCTGGTGTCAACTGTAAGGGAACTTCTGCTGCCATTCAAGTCGTCTTCTACTACCTTTTATCCCATTTACCTTGGTCTTGCCGTTGTGTGCAATTTAAAGAGCTCTGAAAAATGTTAACAAGCCCTAAAGAGGAGAGTACTGTTGTGCTAGTCATTCCCAGGAACACCTGTGAACTATTGAGTTTAATTAGACTACAGCTGGCACTGAATGTATATGGAAAGACAGGGGATTTATTATTAGATTGGAAGTCCTTATATTGTCTGTTCTACAGATTTTTCTTTTTTCCCTGGTTTGTTTGCTTGGCGATAAAGGACACCGAAAGAGCAAGTGCAATGGTTTAACTAACAGAGGGAAAACAGCACCAAATGTGGTACCATGTAGACACCAGTATCGAGGGGATGGTAGCATCCAAGAGAGACTTCATCCACAAGTTGATTCAGACATAGGAGTTACTTTGCAACTCTGGTACGATGAGCAGACCAAGTTTCACCCAACTGAAGTACACATACTCTGTACAGAAAAGCATTTCGGCACAGAGCCTCAAACTGCATGTCAGTGGAGAGTTTTATCACCAGCCCTTATGACCGGGAAGAAAACCGCCTCTACCTCTCCTCATGTTACGGCATTAACTCTGGATCCCAGTGACTTTCAAATGTCAACACTGCTTTCATGTTGGTCAGCAACCCCTGGCTAATAGGCATAACTGTTTTAGAGGGATGCAAGGACAGCTGATACTGGAGCTTCTCTCCATCTACCGCACTACATTTACTGTGTCTGCACTAGCACCATGAAAAGACCCCCGTGCCCTACCGCAGTTCACTCTCAGTTATAAATCAATAAGGAATGAACATATCATAGCCGGCTATGGCTTGCAAAAGATAGGATGTTTAGAGAAGCCTGAAAACTAAGCTTCCCACAATGACACAGGAGTGAAATAGGATCTCTTTTGGAGACTTGCTA
>NW_005842219.1:276583-284130 GCF_000455745.1 Alligator sinensis
CTGGGACTTTACTTACTTACATATTGAAGACATCAGGGCACTCATAGCCTTGGACAAGCATACAGGCTACAGTGGTAAATAAATGGCCTGAAGGTGGCCAGCCACACTGTCTCATGTGGCATGACTCTTTTGACAGGCGGTTGCCTGTGTTGTACTTGCTAGGCCTACTGCGGCCAACCAATGAAGAACAGCTGCAATTTGCAACTCCCTTGTATATGGGATCTTTTATCTCCGTTTTAGCATAGATTTTCTCCAAGCTAAATTCAGATTGTTTTGACAGAAACAATGCCCAACTCCATATATAATGTGCAAAAGCAGGATCATCCTGACATCATCTTTACTGACATTATTTCTACTCCTACCACTGTTGTAAAAGCTTCTCTTTCACTTGGTCGGGCATCATTCTGCCAAGCACCTTGACACCACCGTGTCACTCGTGCTGACATTCCTTCCAGCTGACATCCGAATGTGTTCGGTAAATCTGTACTGACAATTTAATTTTTTTTTTTTTTTTAAACTTTCCTCCTGTCATGCCATCTCCATAAAACTGCCCTGCCCTTGTTTCATTTCGTCTTGACATAGTATTGTTATCTCTCCGGATTTTCTTTGGCACCATTCTACCTGTCACAAAGGCATAACATTTCTAAAGACCCAACATAATAGCACCTAAAGACCCAGCGTAATAGCACCTGAAGAACGGTGGCTCATTAAACTGAATTAAAGGATTCTGCTCAGGAAATAAAAAAAAACCCCAATAAAGTTATTTTTCTAACTATAGCCTCAATAAAAGCACTTAAGCACATGGATAACAGCTGAAGCTTTCTCCTGGAGAGCGTACCTTGATGCAGTAGGAAGGCTCGTGACTTTCCAATGACCCAAAGCAGAGCTAAATAGTAGTTTTAGCTGCAGGTCAGGTCACGCAAGCAAGATAGGTCAGAGGGTAAAAACGAGACTTCGCTACTCTGGCTAAGGACATAACCTGGTCCTAAGACTGGGGATTCAGCAGCAAACCCCAAATCTATCCTCATAACAAGCGTTACATAACACAAGCCAGCCAGCTATCCCAGCAAACAACACAACAGAAAGAGCCACAGCCATATGCTAAGCTAAGCAACATTAAAGAGTATAGGAGGGTTCAGATGCAGACAAACACAAGCCTACTGTAGAGATATTATTCACAGTCTCAAATTATGGATTTATATAAATACTTTCCCAGATCAGGGCTTTAAACTGGTAAAGACGTCACAATCAGAGGCTTCAATGCAGCAGTCAGTTCTTATAGGACTCACATTACAGGAGGTCACAATTACTGATGGAAAGTACTCCACAAAACAGCCCTAATAAAAAGCAGGTATGTACTTACGCCCTCTTTAACAGATAAAGGAGCCAACATTAAAATGTGTTTGAAAATCCCACCAGGTGCCTGCCTGCATCTTTAAGCACCCAAATACCTTTGAAAATTTGGCCCGACTTAGCCACAGCTCTCTCTGTGATCTTAGGTAAGTCAAGGTCTGCAACCATGTCTCAAGGGTCAGTGCTCTGGTTTCCCACTGAACCAGTTTCATTTTGCAAAAAGCAATTAAAGAGTAACTAACTGGAAATGTGGGGGAGTATGGAGGGAAGACAACATGGCCGTGTCACCCAGTGCTTAGGCACTCACCCGGGAAGGTGCTTTTGATGCTTTCTCCAAGCACTAATGTCTTCTGGACAAAAACATAAAGGACTCCTAGGCAGGTGCCCTAACCAGTAGGCTGGTGAATCTGGCTCACTGGTGCTTTCTTTCAGGTCTAGTGACTATACCGTGCTTTTCTGCACAGCAGGATCTCCACTGCAAACCAGCCTTCAGCCTGGTGGTCAGAGTACTCTCCTGCAAGGTGGGAGATATGGATCTGACTCTTCCCAGGAAGACAGAGGGAACCAAGCTTCAGTCTCCACTAGCTGGTGGTCTAACCACTAGACTATGGCAAAAGAGGGCATGGACACCTCTGGCCAGTCTGAAAGGAAAGACTGACCTCTCATCATTTTTGAAAGAAAGGTCTTGGATGCCTAACTTAAGCGTTCAGGGCCGTCTAGCCTGCCAGACCCACCCTTGCCTTCAATGTTTCCTATGAGCTCCCCACTCAAGTCTATTGGCTTTTATGAATCCCATGGTAAGGAGCCTAATTCTGCCTCCCCCTCCAGGAAAGAAGAGCCTAAATGCTATAACTTGGCACAGGACTATTCCACTCTAGAGGCAAGGCAGGCACTGCAATTCCACATACACAGTAGTATTTAGGCTGCCTTGTGGATATAGCCCCAAAGGATTGTCTCAAAATCCCCAGGCTGGCCTAGCCCAGAAATCATCTTGTAGTCTTACCATCAGTCTCATTTGATAACTGATAATCAACCCTTTATAGATAATGTACGTACATGCACACAGACAGACACACATTGAAAGAAAGCTGAAGTTTCATATCTTGGGTGTTCAAATACAGACATTTTTAGCTACAACAGAGAATTTTCAAGGAAGTTGAGACGTGAAAGCAGCGATTTATAATGGATGCATATATACAATGTATATCATTTATATATAATAAATTGCCAAACAATAAAATACACTTGAAGACACTTAATCGAGACCACATAATAAGGGCCTTTGCCTAATTGGACACATGGCCAGGAACCAATTTCATGTAATGGATTTAATAGGCTTTAAAATCCACTTTATTAGGATACCTGAGACCTCACAATCAGTTAAGAGTCTGCTGGAAGACAATTGTTTGCAAGTTTCTCTTCGAAAGCATTTGGAATCTAATTCCAACTCGCAAGTTTGAAAACTTGTCTGACATGACATTTCAGGTTAAAATAATTCCTCTTTAATCTAAAAATAAAGTAAACTAGATGTATGGACTGTTTCCTACAAGTACAGAGTTACATTTTAAAATGTATTTAGCCAAATCTATAAAAGTGTAATGAAGGTGTCAGTGTGATTAAGCAGCAAACTATATGCGTGTCCAGATGAAAGTCCAAGCAGGTGATCTGCATGTGATTTCATACGGGTATTTCTTTTGGCAAGCATACGTTAGTACCATGCTTCCCGATTGAGCAGATTGAAAATGTTACTCGATGCACATTTCTACAAGCTATAGAAAAAGCACTTTTAACCTGAAAAAATCCTGGGGGTCCCCAGACGCTCCTGCAGTCAGTGACGAACTCTCTAGTGCCTTAAACAATCTGTGGGTCAGCCACTGGATGCCTTTCATATACCTCAAAATACAGACCAACAGAAGAAAACCTAGCAGCTTCCTAAGAAACAAGAGAGAGAGGAAGACCCTTCCCTATTAGCCTGAAATGCTCTCAAGCCCTCAATGCACACACCAGAGCCAAAAATGTAGTAGAGGGGAAGCTTTATAAACACACTGGGAAGATCTGTAGATCTGGACTACTTTACATAAAGATGTAGCTATCCTTAATAAATGAATCTTGCTGTTTATTTTTAATTGTATATTATAAATATATATAAAGACATAAATACACACGTTGCCCTTAAAAAATAAAACCAGAATAACCCCACCCCCTTCAACTCCTGCAAGATATTCCTTCCTCTTTTCCAGTGCATCTTTTCCCTTTCTCTCCTGCCACGCTGGTTTTAAAGGTAGATTTAACGCACGGTTTGTGCACAGACTTAATTAGTTTAGGAATGGATATCAAATCGATACACCCCTGTCATTTGGACACAGTAATGCCAGTATAAAAGTGCTGCTCTCAGTAAAGTTTGTTCCCATAAATTCATTGAAATAAACTGCAGCACATAAGCATCCTTATCTAGTCAGACTGCTAATAAAGTCTTCGCGGAAACGAGCCCTGAACAAACGCAAACTCCCACTGAGTTTGATACTTCACTCTGTGTGCAGGAACAGAGCCCTAGAAGAGCAAGCACTTCAGTTCAGGGGCATGCTTCATTTTATAGGTCACACACAAAACCAAGTACAGAGCTGGCTCTTAAATATCACATACAGCCCCAGTGCAAGCCCTTATCTAAAGCTCAGGTACTAGTGAATAACTCTGAATGATTGATCTTTCAGCCACTAAGGAAATACTCCATGGAATTGCACCAAGGCCCTCCTTACTCCAAACTTCACTTAACTATACGTGTGTAATGCACCCAAGCCTTTGCCATCCCTCCCAATTCTGAGCAAAGGCTTGAGAACAAATGCACTATTTCCCGTGTTTCATATTAAGTTTTGTTTCGAAGCACTGTTTCGTTTCTTTTCATTGAACCTGTTTCGACGTTTCGCCTATAGACTATAATGAGGGAGCACGAAACTACCTGTAACTGTCATTTCTTGGCAGATTTGGATGAAAATAGCAGGGATGGTAGCCCTTTCTGAGGGCAGGAAGTGCACCAAGTTTCAAAGAAATAAATGCAGGGATTTCTGGGAAACCGCACCACAAGATGCTGACAAGCAAAACTCGTGACGTGTGTGACTGTGTGTTAAGGTGCAGCTGTTTTTCTGTCCCTCCCCCAGAGCACTGGGATTGGAAGGGACCCCAGGGAAGGATCACAGTCACTGGTCAGCTACAGAGTCACTATCAGAGTAGTCCTTCCCTGCTCTTCCCCCTCTCTCATCTTACTTTGTTTCCCTGCAAGCAAGCCCAGCTTCGAAACTCAAAATGTTTCAACGGCCCCCGTTTCATTTCGAGGCCGTTTCGAAACCTTTCATTTCAATTCCACCGTTTCGAGCTCGAAATGAGTCAAAAGAGCGTTGAAATGAAACACCCGGCAAAATTTTGCACAGCCCTAATAGCAGGGCATTTCTTGGCAATGCACAATCAAAAATTCAAAAAACACCGAGTCTTCTGTAAGGCATTATCTTATGTCTCAGGATGCACTTGTTCACATGCTTGCCAACTCCCCAAATCCAACCATTCACGGAGGATCTTGCCATCCCAGGAACTAGTGGGAATTAACAAGGCACTATTCAAAGAGATACTGGGATAGCCCATTTGAGAGGAAGGAGGTTGGGATCACTAATGTTTGGCCAAGCAAGCTGTTCTCCATATGCCCAATCCAGGTCTGCATAGTTAAAGGAAATATAGATTTGGGTGCTAACCTTTTGAAACAAAGGTCCTTGTTATACGTTACACTGTGAGCTGCAGAAATGTTGATCAGCTCAGTGCTAGCTTGCAGTCATACTTCCAACTTAAGCAGCACATCTGTGGGGAGTGGCTACACCTTAATGCCGTGGCGGGCAAAATACAGCCTGTCAGGCCATTCTATCTGGCCTGTGGGACCGCTCCACAAAAATTATTACCGGCCCATGCCTGCCCCTCTGAAAGCTTGGGGAGACGGGCTTTCAGAGGTCGTGCACCATCCAACTGGGCGGACTCTGTACTTCCAGCCCCTGCTGCAGGAGCCGCGCACCATCAAGCTGGCTTCGTGCCTCCACGGGGAGACTGAACACCTGTCAAGGGGCAGGGCTACCCTTGCAGCCCAAAGCCGCAAGGTTTTTAAGCAGCCCTGCAGTCAAAATAACTGCCCACCCCTGCCTTAATGGACTAGGGGCTGGGGTATGCAGATCAAGAGATGAATCCTGCCATGGAACAGCATAACTTTGAGCTGCATAATAAGTACTTTAAGGGGTTAAGAACTCCAGCAGCCACCCAAAGCTAACATGAAACATAGCCCAAAGACTACTGCTTAGCTTCCCCCCACTTCCCCCACTCCTTTTTAAATTCTGATAGCCTGTAAAGACATAACCTTACAGCAGTAGGAAATAAGATTTAAACACATTTTAAATAAAGGCAGCCCAGTTGCTATCATACTGTGATTATCTGCATTGCTGCCAACAACCCACACTGGAGCCAGAGTCTCCTAGAATGCCATAAATCCCCAGCTGCCTCAAACAACATGCTCTTTCATTTATCTCTGTATCTCTCAAAAGCCCTGCAAGGTCAGGGTAGATTTTGGCCTTGTTCCGTACCCAAAACAAAAGAACTGTTTAGTGTAAATAACATTAAAAAAAAAAAAAGAAGTCATAAGTTATAGTAGTAGTACTTAGTCTAGATTACACGAATAATTCAATTTCCATTTCCAGTGGCGACAAGAATACTGTATAGCTTGCTGTTTAAGGGACGCAAAGACAACTGAATAGCCGTGAAAGGTACTTTATGATAGATATTAATATATACAAGAAGGAGAACTTGATGAATTTTACTTCCTACCCAAACAGTAAAATCCATATTTCTGACAAATGCTCCGATTACCTCACTCTAATAGCACCTCACGAATAAAAAAGCCCAACCCTACATTTTTTTCCATCCACATCTATAAGCTTGAATGCAAATCTAACCCACCAATCCAAATACACACACACACACACGTATATGTGCACATATACATACACATCTCTCTCCATATCTATATACCTATTCATAGATAGATACATCTAGATACAGAGATAGCTATATCTAGAGATCTCTCTATATATCTATCTAGAGAGCTCTATATCTAGATATCTATATATAGGTATACACACATTATATCTGTAGATATTTATATATTACACATACATGTGTATCTGAGTGTACATGCAGGCACACGCATGTCATTTGGCTATTTCCTCCTCTGCTTTCTAATGGCATGTATCAGGTTATTTTCCCCAAGTAGGAAAGAACATTTTATAGGTCAATTAAGAGCCAGAAAAGGAGGCTCCTGAATACTTAGGAACAGTGCACTAATTGAGGGCAAAATTCCTAGACCTGCAGTTCTCGGCAGCGAATACGCAAGAGGCACATCAGGAATCCAACCCAGCCAGCGGGTCCACAAGAGTGGGCCCCTGAACTGCTGTAGGTCAGACTGCAGGATCACAACAACTACAGAGAAACCATTGCCTTCCGTCGCATTACTGAAGAGTACATCAGGAATTATAACACAGGCCTACAAACTTAGCTCTGCTCCATGCCTCAAGGAAACTACTTAATGAGGCACATAAATCAGCCTTCGTTCAGCAGCCAGACTGAACTGCAGGATAGTGTACCTCAAACCATATATAGATGTAAAATGGGTCTACTTGCCAGTTTAGAGTATGGAGCTCCTCTGAGCTGTGGAGTATCTAAACATGGGACTCTCCTTAGCAAGAGACCCCTCTTCGCGACTCTTCAGGCACGCTCGTTTCTACTGCTGACAATCGTTCTTTAAACCACTGTATTTCCTTGTTAGTTATAACAGGTACCTGGGCAATAGGCCTGTGCAAAGCAGCTAGTATTTGCTTCGGATTCGGATTCAGCCAATTCGGGGGAGAGTGATTCAAATTATTGTCCCGATTCAATTCGGCCAAATCTGATTCGGAGATTCGGCTGCTGTTGAATCTCCGAGTCAGCCAAGCCGGGCCCATCCCTGGCCCCTCTCCCAGCCTGGCAATGGCTGCCCTGCCCGTCCCAGCTCCCGGCACTTGGAGGAAGAAAAAGGCCTGACTCAGCAGGTGCTGCTGAGTGAGGGGGCGATCCCCGCTACCCACCACTACCCCGTGCTGCGTGAGGGGCTCTGCATGAGCCCCCTGACCCCC
>NW_005842219.1:284144-286226 GCF_000455745.1 Alligator sinensis
AAAAACCCCAGGACTCACCACTCCTGCCGGCAGGGGGGGCAATCCCCACTGCCCTGCACAAGCCCCCCCCTGAAGCCCTGAGGCCGCACCAGGAGCCGTGAGTCCCAGAGTTTTTCTTGGCTTTTATTCTTTCTTAAAGGGCCAGAGCTGGCCCAGGCAGGGCGCCCGTGGCAGGGCTGGGGGAGCAAGGGGGGGCCAGGGGGCTTGTGCAGAACCCCCCATGCAGCGTGGGGCAGTGAGGGGCAGCCCCGGGACTTTTTAAAGTACTGAACTGGGGCAGATGGGGCAGCAGTGAGGGGGACTGGCAGGGGTCCCCTCATGGTCCCCTCCCCACTCCCCCATGGTCCCCTCCCCTCCCTAGTACTTACCAGTTTGGAGTCAGCTGCAGCTCCCTGCTTTAGTCACCGGAGCCTGCCTGAATCAAAGCTTTCCAAATCTTTTCTGAAGATTCGGAGAGCTTTGAATCTATTCGGCCCTTTAAATTGGTCCCGATTCTATTCAGATTTGGAGATTCGGCCACCGAATCAGGTTGAATCTCCTCCGAATCGAATCACCACCCAAAGCTTTGCACAACCCTATTGGGCAACTACAGGCTCACAGACTTCCCTTCACACAGCTGTATGTAGCTCTGCTGCAGATGTACAGACCCTGCCACTGCATGATGTTTTTAGGGTTCAAAAGTCCTCATGATCATTTGAAAAGCAAAAGCCCAAAAGTGCCAAAATAGAAGTCAATGAAACATCAGAACACAAAAGCTCTGTACTATGTTTTCAGGGATGAACCACGCTTCAATATAATGTCCCACTTAAACACATTCATAATTTAACACACACTGGAAAATCCAATGTGGCTACACAGTACCTCCCAGAAGTCAACGCAGAGTTGCATGTAAATACAGGGTATACCAATAGCTTGTGGTTTGCAGGACTGGGCACCTCACTTTGCTGATTTCTGTGCATCTCTATTATAGACATCCCCATGTGAACTTAGCAGCCTGACTGCTTAGGTTTAGCCATCTTTCCTGGAAAGAGAATAAAGTAGTCGGCTGCATACATTCACTTTGCACCAGACTGGAACTTGGTCAATTAAATGGGAAATTAATAGCTGCTTTGTAGTGGGTGGAAATGGGACATTCAGCTCCAGTGTTAGAATACAGCTGACTTTTTTCTGACCAATATAAAAAATCCCAAGCAGTCTCATATGTCTCCATAGATGTTAGCTTACATCTCACTCAGCTTCAGTAACCCACTAATGAAACAATATGCCCAGACTCTATATTATGGTCACTGGGGCTTGAGTAGAGGAGGAATTTAGCCAGAACATATCCAATTCTGAATTCATTTAGAAGGTCTATATGCTCTTGACAAATAAGCCTTACAACATTATGTAGTTAATAAACCCAGGCACTGGTGAAATATTTGAAAACAAACGTCAATCTATTACAGGATTCCTGCACCCAACCATAGAAATAACTTCAACCCTGAATCTGAGAAGACACATACATTTTATATTGAGCTAATTACTTCCCAAGTGCACAGGAAATGCAATTTAATAATTACAGCTGTATTAACTGAATGCAAGCTGAATATTGAGACTGGAATATTTACCAATGAATGGGTAAGTTGCAGCAGACACGCTTGTTGCTCTGCAATTCTAGCTCTGCTTCAAAAAAACATTGCCCGCCAGAAGGCTCAGCCAAATTTTAAATCAAGGATGTGCAAATATGTGCCTAACTGATATTCCAAAGACTCAGAAGGCTTATGTGCATCAACGTTAGGTCATATCTCTTGGCACCTAACTTTGAGGCCAGATTTTCAAGAGAGTTCACCTCTTATTTAGGCATCTAAGCAAACACCAGCTTTTCAGAAAAGTTTGGCGCCCAACATCTGCCATTGTAAAACTTATCGCCAGATTTTCACAAGAGCTCATCATAGCACACAGTTACAATGCTAAGAGCTCTTTTGAAACTCCGGTTTACAGGGGTAAAAGTCCAGATTCTGTGGCCAGATGAAGTCTTTCAGACAAATCTAAAGAAACTCAAACTCCCTCAAAGGCATGGATGTGTTCAGCTTAGGTAGGGAA
>NW_005842219.1:286257-296227 GCF_000455745.1 Alligator sinensis
AAGCATTTGTTTTTGGGAAGATGTCTTTTTTCCTACTGATTCCTTTAAAAGAAAAAAAAATCAAATCAAATCAAACCAAATATCTTAAAATTTCCCCCTCACCTTTCATTCCACCAAAGCTGGAACAAAACTGTTTCTCAAGTACCCTAGACTTCTGCATTCTGTTAAAGGACACAACTGCTTCCCAATCCTTTTTTGGCCTGGTCTTCAATACTGAAAAGCAGGGCCATGCCTCGGGGTGGGGGGGTGACAGTGACCACCCTGGGCCTTGTGCTTTGGGAGGCCCCATGGAGCAGCTGTGGCCCCTCCTGCAGGGCTCGCCACCGCCAGCTTCCTATCTGGCCGCTTGCCACCCCGCCCCACCCCTCACTTCTTTGCGTCCAGGCCCTGCACCCTGCTAGAGTCATCTCTGCTGAAAAGGTACGGAGCTTCTTGCAGGGTAACTAATATACAAGAGCAATTGACACATAAAAAGAACCTGAAATAGAATAGAATATTAGTTTCTATTAACTATGAAGTCAACTTGTGAGGTTAGCTCCAGGTGGGGAGACAATGCTGACCTTGCCTAGTCGACGCCTTAGTTTCACCAGAATGAGAACTGGGCCCTAGATGATTACACAGTCCAGGAAGTTTCTGCAGCTCTTATTACCAAGTGAATTTGAAGGGTAATTAGTCTCCTTTATATCCTTTAGCCAACAGTCATAAAATACTTAATCAAAGTAAAATATGTTTGTGAAGGAACTGTTATTATTATACCCAATTCCCAAATGAGCCCAAGAAGGTCAAGTGAGTTGCCAAAGTTTACACCATGTGTCAGTGGCAGGGCCACAGACAGACTCCAAGTGTCCTGGCTCTACTCCCTCTCCTCTTATCCGCTTCAAGTATTATATCAAGGCAACAGAGCTCCAGAGTATACATATTCTGTGCAACCTGACAGAGTATCACAGGCATTATTTTTACAGGGATATTTTCTGTTGGCAACCCACAGAACTCCCATTAAATGAATAGTTGTGCCACTGTATCATGGGCACAACCAAGAGAAAATAGATTCCAGCCTACAGGGGTGTAGGTTGTAGCCATGTTGGTCTAAGGGCATAGGCAGATAAGGTGCTTTGGGTAAATCTGATATATTTTATTAGAAGAACTCAAATAGTTTTAAAAAATTCTTCTTAGCAAGCTTTTGGGTCAGGCTAACGAAGCATCTGCAGATGGTGTGCGCTCTTCCTCGATGGAATGAATAGTGAAGAAGCCAGAGGCTGGTCTGCATGCAAGGAAGGCAGTCAGTGAAGATGAAAATTAAGGAGTCAGTGGGTAAGAGATAGGATGGGAAAGTTGGGGATGCTAACTTTTAGCTGGGTGGTAATATAAAGGGGGGGGGGGGGGGGGGGGGGGTGGGGAAATTATAGTATCCGGTCAATGGTGGAGAGGTACCTGGGGAGTCGGCTGTTAGGCAGGTTATAATGCGTCATAAATCCAGTGTCTAATATAGATCGATGACATCTCCATCATTTGGACTGAAAACCTGCAATCTCTGATTGAGTGCCATCAGAAATACAACAATCGTCACCCCTCCATCTCTTGAATGCTTCAGCACCAACATCTCCTTTTTAGGCACAATGATCAGTATCCAGAATGGTAAAATACAGACCATGCTATACAAGAAACCCACAGACCAACATACATATCTGCACAGAACCAGCAATCACCCTAAACACACCAAGAAAGCGGTAATGTATAGCACAGCCCTCAGATACCACCACATTTGCACTGAGAACACCCAAATTTGCACTCACAACACTCAAAAAGGCTTTCGCCCAAGAAGGACACTCCTCCAGCTACATTCATTCCCCTTCCCACCCCATCTCTCACCCGCTGACTCCTCAATTTACATCTTCATGGACTGCCCTTCTTGCATACAGACCAGCCTCTGGCTTCTTTACTATTCACTCCATCCAGGAAGCGCGCACACACCAACTGCAGACGCTTCCTCAGCCTGAGGAAGGGTATTTACACCCGAAAGCTTGCTAAGAAGAATTTTCCAACTATTTCAGTTGGTCTAATAAAAGATATCAGATTTACCCAAAGAACCTAGTCCGCCTATATTCCATCCCTGCTTTCAACAGAAAATCTAGAAGCCAAGTAGTAGAAAAGCCCTTTCTTCCCCCATCCTTCTTGCAGAAGTGGGTTTCATTCAAGTAGGTTTGAAACTACACTATGGGAAAAACCATACAGATTAATTTAATCACAATACTGGTCTGTTCCCACCCACCCCATCACTCATGGTAATCAACAGCCAAAGCTATCAAACCTTGAATGTACAGGGATATACTTCAGAAAATGTAATTTACAGTTTATTAACCCTGTGGATGCCTCTGTGCAATAAGAGGACATTTCTATGATGACTTGTAGACACCAGGGAGATTAGTTCTGACGCTAAAATTGCTTAATGCAGCCTTTAGGGTTTCTAAAGATTTAGAAAACCTGATGCATGACAAATCAAAAGGTCTCATTTAAACCCTCACATGCAGGTGGGTGGAAGGAGAGAGAGACAGATGGACATTATGCACCTCTCAGTAGCTTCTACCTCCTCACTCGTTCCTCTTCAAACCTGTGATAATGAAAAGGATGCGACCAGAGGAGCCAATTTTTTTTTCTATCCCACTCTATAGAGCAGTTATTTAGGGACAGCAAAAGAAGGGATTAAAATCCACCCACGAGGCAGCTGATGCTGGCTGCACTACAACTTGGCAATGTAGCATGGGCAAAACCCTTCCCTTGTGTGTAGAGAGGTGGTTTATTGAGTCTCTAATATTGCTGCAAACACTTGTGCTTGCAAGACAGGTTTCATGGGCCAGGTGTTTTTTTGCTTTTTTATTCAAGTCCAAAGGAACCTTCAACAACCTTATCAATGCTTCAGACAAGGGAGAAGAGCTTCACAAGATACTATAGTCATCACCACCGCCACCACGTTTCCTCCACCCGAACTTATTACTTTGAACCCGCAGCCAATAAACCTCAAACATTTCTGCAATAGCACAACGACTAGGGCCATGACCTGTATTTGCCATTTATTTAGAAAGCTCTTAAAAAGGATAGCAGGGACTCCTCTGCAAGAATGAAAACCCAAGTCATCTGAAACCATCTCTAAGCTAGTTTGTAGACTCCCAGTGGCACAATTACCACCTCATCCGACAGTTTTAGTCACTTAATTGGGCCAACTGTACGGAAAAAAATCCAAACACATGCACCAGCAATGCAGAGACTTGAACAGCAGGTCATTAAAATCTGCAGCCATTTAAGGAGCAAGACAGTAAATTAAAACTCTCAAGAGTACTTGAGGCTGTGCTTCTTCGGCTCAGAATTCTCTCTGTTCACAAAGTGTCCTGTGAACAGACTGCAAGGACAACAGCCTTGATGCTACCTCTAGGAATGCTAGGAACTCAAGTGTCACAGCCAACAGCACACCATAACATCTCAAGGAGATGAAACAGCTCCCAACAGAAGGAGCCTGTCATGGAAACCTTGTACCTCACACTGTGAATATGTCATTTTTAATTCCTTAGTATTCAGAGACTGGCCAGAATGACAACTAACAGAGCCCTCAAGGCTTCTGTCCACAAGAGCCTTACTCTTGCTTTAGATCCAAACTGAATACAAACTTCTCCATTTGGCAGCTACCAGATGCAACCAAGCCACTTATGAACCAATGCTCAACCCCTCCAAGAATACAGAATAAATTGTCCTTTGATCAGCACCCAGGAGTACATTTGATTGCAAAGCCACCTCTTTTCAAAGGTCGTCTTCCGAATGGGAAGAAGGTCAAGCTGGAGCTACTCAGGCAATTTCAGCACATAACCAAGAACCCTGCATGCCTTTTCCAGTATTCCCAAAGTTTCAGATTTAGAGTTGCACAAGCTCAAAGAAGTTTCACGGAAACCAGTAGGTTTCATGGAGAGCGACATAAGTAACTCTACTTATAAAAACACAGGTAAGAGAAGCACCCATCGTAAATTGGGGATATCCCCTCTTTAAGACTCAATTCACACCAGTCATACTAAAATTCTTAAACCCGCTCATGCAATCGGCAACCGTGGCCCCCCTCTAGTAAATCAATGCCAGTAAAGAAACTTGACTTACACTGTACCTATAAAGGACCTGTCTTCTGGGTAAGGGTTACTAGCTACAGACCTAATACTGATACTTGAAATCAATGGAACCAATTACAGAACGCAGTACTGCGCCCAAATGCTGAAATCTCTTAAGAATAGCTTATTTTACTGACTACCGCTCCAGCTGCGGTGCCTGGACACAGGAGGATGGGGTTCAGAAGAGATGGCTGTATCTGTGGATTACTTTACTTTTGTAGGTCAGATTCTAAGTGTTACAAAGTCATCTTTCCGTGCTTCAATATGTATTCATACCACACAGCACACTGAAGTGTCTGGGGGTAGTGGCTGAGGGGGGCCTGACAAGAAAGCGGAGGAAAGCAATTCAGTTTGGTAAAAACAGGAGATGAATGTAGCAATACAGGTGTAGAATTTGAAGCAGAAATACATTACAGTCTCAAGAAATCATTTCATATAACTTGTAGTACAAATTGATTTTAGGGGACATCTCCGCCTGCACATGTATTCCCCGCTGAATGGTGATACCTATTCAAATGATCAAAAACCATCAGTTCTTAAATTCAGGATAAATCCCAGACCTCAGAAACAGGCAAATGAAAAAAAAAGAAGAAAAGAGTTCAAAAGTAGAAACACAGCAAATGTTACTCTCAGGACCAATCTCTCTGATATGCCTCAAGCTTGCTAACAGCATTTTTATGCCAGAGGCGTGTTGCTTTCCTGTGCCCTTGTATTTTATTTCAGCAAAGCCCTGCCCTAATAACTGATTACAAAATACCAGACAAGGTGGTGTGTTATCTTACTAGCTGGGAAAAGGTGCTAAACAGTGTCATGCAAAAAAAAAAAAAAAAAAGGCATATATATCATTCTAAATGCACAGGCTGCAATAGCCAGAAGGAGGAATTTTGCATTTGGTCACAGTAATATCCCATTGAGACTCATTCCTCATTCATAAAAGACTGTGCGTGGCCACTATCCAAATCAAGGCACAGCAGCCAACCATTCTGATAGAATAAAATGTCACCTTCACAGGTATTGTGGATATTATTTTTTCCTTCAACATGACACTCGCAACAAAGGAAGTTTACCGTTAGATAGCTCCTACCCTCCATCCATGCTCGCTTACAGAAATTGTTGCCTATAAAAGAAGAATGGCTCTTTTCCAAAGGATGGCATGTTTCTGAAATGGTTCCTCAACAAGGTGGAGGCAGAGACCGAGTACTTCATCGGTAGCAGCCAGTTTACCTACCATACTGCAAGAGACAGTGAATGTGCACTTTACCTACTTGAGAGGGCCATGCATTTAAAGTGACCTTCTGCATGTCTCAGAGCTAGGTAAGTACTAGCATACAATGGTGTTTATCACAGCCTTTTGTGTAGATGGCAACCAAAAGCAAAGGAGTCTTTTAAAGCAGTTCTTACTGGTAGATATTCATTCCAAGGTCTACGCTGGCTCCTGCCAGCCTAAGACCAGACATAAAAATCTGACGGCCTTAAGAAAAATGTAGTGTCCAAATAGATAATGTTCGTGGCTTTGTTCCTTCACAGGACAATGCAACCCCATGAGGGTGGGGAAATGCCTTGGGATTGGATTCACTGTTAGCAACAACAATACAAGAAACTGAGTGATTGCTATTTTCTTCTTGTATCATCACTCACTTCAACTCCTTCGAGGCCCTGTTCTCTTTCTGATTAGCTGCGCATAATGTTGCAAGTCTTGAGTCACGGGTTCCCGCCAGGGATGACCTTGATAAATTAACATAATCCTCCCTACTTCTGAGTTTAGGCTGCTATCCTCATTGGCTAGGGACAGATATTCAAAAAGCCTGAGCCTGAATTGATTCAAGCTCTGCAGGTTAGTCTAACCTGGCTAGGCTAAATCAGTTTTGTGACTGGACAGACATCCCAGACATGCCTGCAGTGGCTCAGGCTAGAAGCCAGGGGGTACTAGAGCCACCCTCCCTTCCTTCCACAACATGGAGCTGAGGAGGGGTGTGGCCAGGCTCCCACAGGACATTGTGATTAGCCCATCAGGAAATTGATAACAGTGTTTATCACCCAATTAGGAAAAGAACAGAGGGACATTACCAGCTACTCCTTGATTCTGCCTGTTGATTCAGCACCCACCATAGCCAATATGTGGTCTGTTAGCCAATATACAGACACCTCCTCAGCAAGGCAGAGGGGAGGGGGGAGTTTCTGCTTAGCAGGGAGCGGTGAGGGGGAGGAGGATTAGCAGCCTGCAAGTCTCTGCTGGAGCTCCAGCCAGGGAGCAGAGGGGAGGGGCCAGTCCTGCTGTGGAGCTGAGATCCCCACCCAGCCCAGACAGCATGCCAGGATGCTCATGGAGGTGACTGGTTTAACTTCAACCAGCAAGGGGTCTGGGATAGACATTGCAGAAATCGGTTTGAGTCAAATCAGTTAAGTCTGATACTACATTCAATCAGGTTCATCTCAAACTGGTTTATGTACACCGAACATCTGTTCTGTTACAGGTTTAAACCAGTTTCTGATCACTTAAACTGGTTTATGTGTAATGTCTGTCCCTAGCCACTGAGACAGATCTTTAAAAGGGGGGGGTGTAGAACTGATCTGAGAAGGCAAAGGAGCTCTCCTTAATCACTGTGCGCTTTTAAGGAGTAGGGGCCAGGCTTTCACAAATCTTTCACACAGCATTTAGAGTACTCTTCAGCTGAAGATCTCAAAGCACTTGACAAACTAGTGTTATCTTTCATATCCACATGCTATTACCCACATTTTATAGCTTTGAGAATTGGGCCATGTTAAGTGCTTCACCCAAACTCCCCCAGTACAACAGAAGGAGGAGCTAAGAGAAGAAACAAGTGCCTCAATCCAGTGCCCTACTCACTATACGGTAGACAAGATCTACACCCTTGAAACAGAAGATATCGCATTTTGCCATTTGAAATGCTGCCTCTGTCCTTAGACCTACACCCCTACTCACTATACTACGCTATTTCTCCGTGACGCCTCGAAGGGGATTTTCAAAACCTTCCAACCAAAAAAGGAGTTCTGAACATCCCAGTAAGTGCATATCTGCATCTTCAGGCACTTAAATGCCTTTGTCAATCCGGTCTCAGATTATATATATTTTTTTCAAATTTCAGAAAGATTAGATAAAGAGTTTTATTTGGAACTGGAGTGTTCCAGTTCCAAATAAAATGTTAAGAGAAAAATGTTAAGAGAAAAATATTCTCAAAGATTTTCAGGCTGACCATTCAGGGATCTGGAGAGAGATCCAGATATTTGAGTAGTTATGCCAACCAAATCCAGAGTTCAACTCTTATGTGTTCGTACCTACTGCGAATGTCATCCTTCTTTCCATATAAAAGGCGCGCACACAAAATGTGAGAGTTCAATCTGTTGCATATATGGCAGGAAAGTACTGTGAAATTATTAGCAATCCATAGGCTACTGCTGTTTTAACAAAACCCTCTGTGGCCTTCTGCGTTCAGTAAATCAGATAGCGGAGTCCAACTTTATTTGCATCATGCTTGCCAAGACTTTTGATTGGGGAATTAATAGCTCCCATTGCCACCACAGTGCAATCGTTTTACTGCACTTCACTCCAACAGGTTTCAATGCAGAGAGGTCAAATGCAATTTTAATGAGCACCACTGCTGTTCTATTTATTTTAATACCTTTATTGCCCCATCAAATTTATGATAATTAAGGATAGCATAATTACAATGAATTAAGCATGGGTTCTTTAAATGCATCACCTATTATTTTATAATCAATTAAAGTGAATAAAATTAGTAATAAAAACTAAAATCTGGAGTGCACTCATGTCTATTACTATCATTATTCAAAAGGCCTACTTGGGGTCACGGTTAACTACCAAGATTTCTGTACTATTAGAAGGTCTATAATAATCCATTTTCCCACCAATTTGCTGTGGGTACAGATATCATTTCTAGCAGGTGTTCTTTGCCAAGGTGCATCATTTAAGCCTTGATCCTCCAAGCTGCTGCACAGGTCACAGCAAGAAGCAAAGAGTTGCCGAGTTCGGAAAAGGTTTGTAAAAGAGAATGGACACGTGGCAAAAAGGAGCTCGAGCCCTCACTGCATCAAGTGGCAGTAAAATTCAAATCCCCTGTACGCCCACTCCCTGACTGTGGTCATTAGGGGTAAATACAATAGGTTGTGGATAGAAAGTGGACCCACCGATGGGGAAAATAAGACACTTGCAATTTACTTCCCTCCTAGATTCCTCTCTCCTGATAACCTGTAGAAACAACATGCAGGCAGTGCAAAGCACCACTGTAATTATTACAGGGTCAGGGTCATCTGTACTCTCTTATCCTGTTCACCGCTTTCCATGTTGCACTGGGAGGCAACAGCCGCCTGCACCTGTTCCCTTAATGGATCAGTCTCCTGTCCAGAGGGTATCTTTACCCAGATCATCCAGTCAACTGAATAACATAGCTGAAGCACAGCAAAGTGTTCCCTTTCACAAAAAGGTCAAAAGGAACCCCTGCTATCTCAAAAACAATGAACAAGTTAAAATACAAAAGGAAATGCTTCTTTACAGAACACATTTACCTTGTGAAACTCGCTGCCACAGGCTGCGATCGAGACAAACAGTTTGGAAAAACTTTTAAAGAAATGACCCCCACAAAAAAAAGGCCAGAGCTGGAGCTACATAAGCTAGGACAGACATTTGAAAGCAGTTATTCTTTTTTATTTTGGCAATTACACAAATCCCCAACGGGAAACACTTTTCCTCCCCAAGTTACAATTGTGCCGTTCAGCGTGTGCGCGTTACCGCAGTATCCCATCTTGTTCAGCGTCCAAGAGCAAACATTGGACAACTGGCTTGGTGCTGTGCAGCAATGGGTTTTCTTTTGTAGCATAAATGTCACTCCCATCATCGCCACTGCATACTGGCACGTTCTGCTCCCCGCATCAGCCAAAGGAAGAAACATGCCACTGTGAGAAGGTTCATTTCAGCCAAATCTCCAAGAGCTCAGCTGCTCCATCAAAAGGTCCTGCATTTGCAAACCTAAGCAGGTGATCCTGGGAAACCAACATCAAGAAAGCATTTCTAGTGCTTCTGACTGTGGTCGGGGTGAATAGGCAATTAAATTGGCCACCTGTGGTGTTCCCAGCTGGATCACAGAGGTGGAGGGACATGAGAAAAAAAGAAAAAAAAAGAAAAAAAAAACAACTGACATTACTGGGCAGAAGTAACCTATCATGTCTGAATTTCCAAAAAACCTTCAGGTTGGAGCTTAGTAATGAGCACTCAAAGAATTAGTTTTCCTTGGACTTATTTTGCTGCCCACCAAGCAGAAGGGCGATTGCATGGGCAGTGCTCCTCCGTGGACAGGGCACGGAGCCAGTCTATGGGATCCCATAGTTCTGTTCTCGGCTCTCTGCTGCCCTGTAGTCTAGGAAGAGTTAATTCTCCTCTCCGTGCCTCCGTTTCCCTTACCGATTCCTATTCAGTCTGCAAGCTCCGAGGCAGGCAGGCCTTCCTACTGTGCATCTGTACAGCGCTCAAACACAATGAAGCCCTTAGACACTAATGTAATACAAATCACCAGCACCACCAGTTCAGATCAGATTTTTGCAATCCAAAGCACACTGCAGTTAGCAACTCCCACCCCTTGCAGGAACCTACTAACCACCTGGTTTCCCCGAAGCATTTCAGCACACTGGAGGGAAAGATTGACTGTATCCAGTATTACCTCCTAATTTGCATCTCCAGTCAATGGCAGCTGCTTTAATTATGACACTACACAGATTTCAGGCCCTTTTATCACTTGTCAGGCTGTCTCGCTCTGTGCCTCCATGTGCCGTCGTTCTCACCGACACCGCTC
>NW_005842219.1:296255-299570 GCF_000455745.1 Alligator sinensis
TTCCCAGAAATGCTCTTTTCTTTGTCAGCTTTGGGGAGAGATTTTAGCTGCTACCCATCGCAATCAATGAGTGTGAACTTCTCCGGCACCACGGGGCCCGGCTCTAAGTGCAGCAGCGTGGGAGACTGTCTGTCAGCTACGCTAGAACGACTGATCAGTTAAGCTGTTCAGCTCCTTAAGTTGCCTTTTTCCACAGCAAGTTATTTTCCCCTGCTGAATCCCATCTCCCCTCAGAAAAACATGTTCTCTCACGCTAACCCCACAGGGAACACAGGCCACATGCTTGCGCAGGAGGAGCAAGCTTTTTAATTTTAGGCTCGACAGAAGAAACCCTGAACGTGTAAAATAAAAGGGCTGCTCCGAGATGAGTGAGTGCAACCGCCTCCTTCCTTGTGGCATTACGACGACTTAGTATTTTTCTTTCCCGAAGGAGAGAATCCATAGCAATTTATCTCTGCGTACGCTGCGGGACGCGCGGCACTAAATCAAAATGCTTTTGCTTGGGGGTCAGCTGCAAGCCTAAATGATTCACATGGTTGGGGAGGCTCATCTCGCACTGTCGCCAGCACCCCCACATTCACACTTTTGGCTGCAAGAAGAACTTCACATCCCCAAGCAACAAGATGACAAAGGGAGAAACTCATGACCCAAAAATCTCTCTCAGGCAACCCCCCCCACCCCATCCAAGACATGCACGAAGCATGCAGCAGCTATGCTCTCACTGAATTACAAAGCTTACCTTGAATGCCACCGTCCTTATCACTTCTCCTTTGGGATCCACTGGCCCTTTAGGAGACACTGAGTGTCCTCAAGCCCCCAATTCTGGCCAACTCCTGACAAACGGAAGCAGATGGCACTCAGCACCCCACAGAGTCCATATACTGCTTTCAAAACGGTCATGATTGGAAGAATTGTGATGCCCTGAAGGAACCTTAGAAGCCAAGTATAGTGTGCAAGATGTCGCATGCTCTGCCAATGCAATTTCAGAGATCCATAGATTGTAAGGCTGGAAGGGACCTCAGGAGATCATCAGGGCCAGCCCCCTGCACCAAGCAGGAAAGACAACTGGGGTCAACTGACCCCAGCAAGATCACCGTCTAGTCTCCTCTTGAAGCTGTCCAGAGTAGGTGACCGCAACACCCCTGGAGGGAGCTTATTCCACAGTCTGGACACCCCCGTGTCACCACACCAGCTCCTTGGTCTCTGCACATCTCCTTCTTCAAAAGAACTGGGAGGAATATTACCAGTAAGAAGAGCACCAAGAGGAAGACTCATCAGCCATAAAGTTGCTTCCATGGCTTTGTGCAGTGGTGAGGGGTGCGAGGTGCAGATTCACAGGTCTGGGGATAGTCGCGCATCTCCATGAGAGCTGACCATCAACCTTCTCCGCTTTATTTTCTTCCTGAATCTCTCTCGCGCAGATGCTCAATTGCCTCGACTTCTTCACTGCTTCTTCAGTTTACCCAGCAGTCACTTCCAGGTCACAGCTCTGGCAGACCATACACGGCAGCAGAAGGCAATACAAGTCGAGTTTGGCGCGCATGAGACTAAGAAAGCTAGAGTGGCTCTTGCCCGTGTCTGGCAGTCTTGATAGCAAATCACTCACGTTAACTATTGTACTTTATAGGTCACAACAGCTTGGCATTCTGCAGAGACAGGCAATAGGACATCCATCAAAACGACCTGTGCTTCAAACCAAAGCTGGACCCCATTGTGCCAAGCCTAACTTCCAGGAATACTCCAATCCAATCACTGATCATGTGCACAACTGCGCAGGACTGCAGCCTATGACTCAAATTCAAAGCATCAGAGGTTCAAACCCTGACTTTCTGCATCAGTAAGCTTCCCATCAAAGGTGGGGGCAGGGAATACTTGGTAGAATCCATGTTAATATGCGTTTACATGCGTACATTTTCGTATTGATGCTTTAACTAAGTAAGAGTATATTCACAAAATCGTAACAGACTCAATAGTCCATAACTCTGGCAATATTGGACTGTTCCCTCTGGTATACGTTTTTAAATAATGCAGTCCAGTCTGGTATTATCATTTGTATAAAGCCAAAAAAAAAAAAAAAAGTAGCTCTTTGTATGTAGGCTTGAAAATAATCAAGGTGAAAAATATGGTCTATAAACAGAGCCAGAAAAAGAGCAGAAACACAAAGCAAAGCAGCTAATAATTTCATCGACTTCTGCCATGAGAAACTTTTCATTGACAACACAGGCAGAGGCATGCATAGCAGGAGGAGGAGAAAAAGAAGACGGCTGCATTCAGCCTACTAGGTCAGACCCATATAGCTGTTCTTAGACAAAGTTAAATTTTAAAACCTTCTAATTATCCCATGTAACGTTCCCTTTTTTACCGTTTCCCGACACCGTGAAAGGAGGTGGGAGTTCAAACATAATTTCCTTCCATATGGGGATAAACTTAATGGTTTCTTATTACATATTCTGTTTATCCCACATGTATTTATCCAGTAATTCATAATTTACCAGAACGAGATTCTGTTTGCACAGATTGCTAACAGATTTGTGTGCTGGAAAATTCATGATCAATTTGATTTCTGTTGGCTCCTTTTCTTAACATCAAGTTGAACGGCAAAAGGGGGAGAGAGCAAAACCACCAATACTACACCATCAATACAAAAATCAACTAATCTCACTGCCTCTCACCTGTGTGCGCAGCTACCTAAATTCCAGGGCATCAAGGATACTTATGTATTTACATGCTAATGAGATTGTTCTCATTAGCAGTGCTTCAGACTTCAGGCAAACTCAGTGACTTGCACTCAAGAAGTTGCAATAAAAACTCAACAGTCACATGCTCTATAATATCAGGAGCAGGTGTCCCCCAGAGCAATAGAGAAGGTGAAGGAAGCATTAACGACTGCTTATATGAATTATTCAGCACTTGTTGCCATTCTAACTGGAAGAAAGGACCTGGGCAGCTAAAACTAAGCACGAATATAAATATTGTACTATTTATTCACAGGCCATTCGTCCCTTCCTACCAAGTAAAGCATATGAGAAAGAGCAAACCTGAGTGTACCTGGCATCAATCATTCCCCACTAGTTACAATCCTCTAGTAGTCCCTTTCCCTGCATCTTCTAAGGCAAATATATTGCTAAACATTAAAACTATTGCTATAAACATTGGTGGAAATGGCTACCTGACCTCTTGAGATGAGATAGGTGCCCAATTATGCACAGCTCAGAGTATTTCCAGATTTGGCACAAAGCAATTTTTCACTCCTTACCAGCCAGCATCGGAGCCAAATATATGCCTTGCTTATAGCACTGGACAGAGAACGAGGCA